>NC_048219.1:189204873-189289616 GCF_002007445.2 Ailuropoda melanoleuca
TTTGATGGATTCCTGTCTCACATTGAGGTCTTTCATCCATTTGGAGTTTATTTGTGTGTATGGTGTGAGAGAATGGTCAAGTTTCATTCTTTTGCATGTAGCTGTCCAATTTACAATGTGCATTATTAAAAAGAAATAGGAGTCTTGATTATAAAGGCACTTGATTAGAATCAGTAAAAATGATAGACACTAGAAACAAATCCATAGTGATTTAGATATTAGAGTAACCAGGCAGAAACTCTTTAATGAAACAAAACAAACAAACAAAAAACTCCACTGTGATTGATATGCTCAAAATGATAGAAAAGAGTTTGGGAATTTTCAACACTGTGGCAGTCAGGGAAGTGTGATGCCTTGATCACCGTTCAAGAGAAAATTTGCTGTCAGAGATGTAGTTAGCAGACAGCCTTTAGCTGCTACACTCAGAATCTTCTACAGAGTTTATACCAAGGCCATGTTCTCTCCTGGAACCTCTCAGTCAATGACTGATCATGCCAGGTGTACTGGTCAGACATTTCTGCTTCATAGAAGACTCTTTTGTAGGCAGTCTTTTCTCTGGTATTCCCATCAACCTGACTGAGACTCTCAGAGGTACACCATTCTCTGTGGCTCTTTCTACTCAAGCCTCTTGATTCTTGATTAACTGTCTAACTTGACTCTTATCTCACATCATATGTAAGCATTAGTTCTAGATGGATTGTAGACCTAATTGTGAAAGGTAAAACAGTCCAACTTCTGGAGAAAAATAATGGAGGATATAGTCTGATCGCAATGCAGGCAAACACATTTTATCCAATTATAACTATGAAAGAAAAGATTGGTAGATTAGACTTTATTAATTTTAAGAACTTCTCTTAATCAAAAACACCATTAAGAAAATGAAAGGGTAAGCTACTTTCTAGCAGATGATGTTTACTGTACGTATATCTGGGACAATATTCATATTCACAATACATTAAAAAAAACTGTTACAAATGAGTGGGAAACAGACAAACAGCTCAATTTAAAAATATGGGCAAAACACTTGAACTGGCACTTCCCAAAGGAGGACATCTAATTGGCCAAAAAGCAAAGGTACTCAATGTTATTGGTTATTTAGTTAATGACATAAATCAAAATCACAAGACAATTATTCCCACCAACAGGAAAGCCTGCAATGAAAAAGACTGCCAATGACAACTTTTGGTGAAGATCGCAGCAACTGGAAATCATATGTTACATGTGGGAGAGTCGGTTGGATAGCCAAATAGATGCCAAATCAATGACTCAGCAATTCCACTGCTACGTACATGCACAAGAAAAATTAATGCAGGTATCTGTCAAAAGACACGAACTTTACTGATAATAAATACCCACAGTGGCTGAAAGAAACACTCCTACATGAAATGCAAGGGATTTCTGCAGCTGAAGGAAGAAATTACATCAGAAGGAATCATGAACTTTATGTTGGAAAGAGCATACACAATCGTTTAGTCCAAAGGGTTCTGGAGTTATCGCCTCACAGAGGATGATATTTGAGGGTTTCAGTTATGAACTGGCAAATGAAATATGTTGGGAAATGTCAGAATGGTCTTAATGGCCATGTGCATTACTGGTAGATTAAAAAAAGGGGGGGGGTTCTCACCTGAAGTAATTTGGGAAGAGCTGGCCTTGATAAGATGATATCATGACATCTAAGGGCCGAAGTACAGGAAATATAGAGACTCAGGTGAGGATCCAGAAGAAGGTGGGAGAATACTATCAGCCAGCTTTGCTTATCATTAGGTTTTTACTACTTTGCTATCTTACTCAAGGAGGCTTTCCCACTCCATTTTGTAAATGTTTTATAATAAATTGTAATAACTCATCTTCATATCACTTTGGTATTTTAAAAAACAATCATTAATGAGAGCAAGGAAATGCCAGATCAGAATCCATGAGATTTCCCAGAAATTACATAAACTTTCATGAATCTACCATCAGGGTTTCTCCACCTCAGCACAGTTTTCCATCCTATGATGTAAGCAGAAAGGTCACTGGTATTGTAAGATTAGCATGGGGATCCAATGAACTCCTATATCTCAATAAAGCTTGAAAACATAGAAAAGATTTTTATAAAACCCCAGCCACACAAGAGCTTGTCTGTTCCTTATACAGCAAGAGAAGTAATGTCAGAAACCATTTTGATTTTTCCATGACAATGGGGACAACTGCCTTTTATTTTTTTTCAGTTTTATTGAGGTATGATTGATCAATAAAAAATATATAAGATGTACAATGTTATATATATATATACACTGTGAAATGATAACTACAGTCAAGCTAACTAACATATTCATTGCCTCATATCATTAAACTTTTTCTTTTTTTGTGGTGAGAACACTGAAGATCTACCTTCTTAGCAAATTTAAAGTATACATTACAGTGTTAGTAACCATAATCACCCTGTGGTACATTGGATCCCCTGAACTTGCTCATCCTGGATAACTGAAACTTTGTACCCTTTGACACCATCTCCCCATTTCTCCCGTCCCAACTACCCTTTATTTCTCAACACGCTTAGGCTGACCTGCAGGGCTACAGCTTTAAGAGCTATCTTCTCTTAGGTGATTTGAAAGAGATAACAAGAAATCCATGTAGCTACACACACCTACCTGAGCCATACCGACTATATCCCTCCATGTTTCTACCACCAATAGCCACTGTACCGTTGGAGTCGTCTTCGATTGTGCTACCATCTTGAGATGTCATGAATTAAAAATCCTGTTGGATTTCTGTACTGCTATTTCTTTAAGAACTGCATTCTTGCCACAGGATTAATATCCTGACAGCCATTGGACTTTGGATGGAAACTAGGTCCATTAAGTGAGTATTTGGAATCAGAAATGAGATGCAGTGCAGTCAGTCTGATATGGACTCTTCAAAGGCTGTAAATGAGCCTCAGAAGCTATTGGATGGCCAAGTGCTGCCTGCCATATACAAAGAATGCAGCAAAGCCAGTTGTCTGGGTCTAGGAGGCAGAGATAAGGGACAGAGGTGTAGCAGTGACAGTTTTATAGATGGTTCCTGGTCCTGGTTCCCAAGCAGCCAGTTGGCATTCCTGAGTTCCAAGAGATAACCCTGTATCCTTTTAATGAGTTCCCACTTCATATCTAGCTAGCTAGCTGGTTTTTGTTACTTGCACATAAGGATCTTGACTAAGATTCCCAGGATGCATTTTCTCAAATGTTAAAATATAAACTATGTAATGGTGACAGTATAGTGCTATTCCTTCTATGAACCTTCACAGTTTCACATTCTTTTTATGAGAGACACGGATTCAAGTTGCACATAACGACTCATGTATTTTGAAGAACTTGCTTTTGAAATATGTGGTCTACTTGTTCTGCTTTTATTATTTCTGCTTTTCTTTTAAGAGGCGTACAAACACTTTATTTTTCACCTTTTAAATGATGTAAGAGATGGAGGTAATGCTTCTACTAACTGGTAACACACCTTGGATTGAATCAGACTCTAATTCAACTGGTATTTTCTAAAAGCTATTAAAATGGATAAACTGTTTTAAGAAGGGAAAAAAAAGAAGCAAAATCAAATTCATTATGATGCTAGAAGGACCATTCTACCTTCTCCAGCTAGTTTCATGACTATAAAACTTTCAAAATAAAAAGTGTTCAGCCTGGAGACTTTTTTTTTAAGCTGCTAATTTCTTCCCACATTGACCAAGAGTTTCCAGTAGGATGGAGTTCTTGGGTAAATAATTTCCATTTAGGTATTTTAGCTAAAGGGCTGCATTCTTTGCATGCTTTCCAGCTTCTCTGGTTATCCATTTGCAAAGGCTCTTGTTTTGAACTCCACAAAGTCTCTCATTCCTACAATGTTCCTGCCTGGTAGCCAGAAGGCTGGTGGAATCATGCAGCTTCTTCTGGCTTGAGCTGCCAGGGTTCCACACTTCCCGCCACAAGCTGAGCACAGAGATGTGAACTCATTTGAAATGTTTACTAAGTTTTATGATTTTAATTCATTTCCTGCTTCTGTGAGGTTACCAGGCTATTTGCAGGAATAGGAAAGTAGACGGTGGCCTTCCAATAATGATGTAGTTTAATATTTTTGGTAAAAAAAATTCTTAAAGTTTTTCAGTTACAAAGTAGTCAAAAAAAAAATCACACTGGGGGCAGAGTACTCTCAGCTCTGGCTGACAATACTTGAGCAGCAAAATGCAGAGTTTCGAAGGACTCGGGAGTAAAGGCCCCTTTAGTAAAATTCCTTTTATGAAAACTAAAAACCAAAACAAAGCAAAAATCACCAATCTTTGCAAGGTTTCCTCTTATGAACCAAATTGATCATAATGTATCATCCTTTGTATATAGTTTTGGATTTATTATAATTTTGTTTAAGATTTTTGCCTTTGTTCATGAGAAATACTAACCTGCAATTTTTCTTATAATGTCCTTGTCAGTTTTACTATCAAGGTCATGCAAACCTCAAAAATGAACTGGGCAGTCTTATATCTTATTCTGTTTTCTGGAAGAGTTTATATAACATTTGTGTTATTCTTTCCTCAAATGTTTGGAAAAATTCACCAGTGAAACTATTCAGGCCAGCAACTGTCTTTGTGAAAAAATGGTTAATTTCACATTCAGTGTCTTTAATAGTGTAGGAATATTCATATTTATTGTTTCTCTCCATTTCATTGTGATTTCAAGTGATTTCAATCCATTTCTTCTACATTGTAGCATTTATTGGCATAAAGTTCTAGGTAATTGTAATAGATTGAATTGTAGCTCCCAATTGTGGCTCCACCTCTCTCTACATACATTTCTGGCCCCATAGCTAGGCACAGCCTGGGCAGCTGAAACCCAGCAGTCCCACAGACATAGGAGAGACAATACATGATTATAGTTAAAAGCCACTGAAATTTGGGATGGTTTACTTTACAATAGTCTGGCAATAAAATAAAAACTCATAATTAGTTTCAAGAAGGTAAGTGAAATAGGTAATTTGTGTTTTCTTTCTTTTTTTTTTTTTTGATGAGTCTTACAAGAGATTTAACAAATGTATTGATCTTTCAAAAACCTGCTGCTTTGTTTTATTTTGTTTGCTATTTTATTCCCGCTTTCTATTTCTTAGGTTTTTTTTTTCTCTTTTACTTGTTATTGCCTTCTATTTTCTATGCGTTTAATTTGGTGTTTTTCTTAACTCAAATATTACCTCTATTCATCCTCTCATAGTAGAACTCTTAATACATGCATGTTAGACATTTTCATCTTGTTCCAGAGACCTTTATATTCTTTTTTCTTCATGCATAAGTGTGTATCCTTTCTGAAGACATGTCTTCCAGTTCACTAGTCTTTTGCACTGCTATTTTTGATCCATTATTGCAGCCATCTAATATATTGTTAGTTTCAGTCTTGTATGTACCAGTTCTCAAATTTCTATTTGACAATTTTGATGGATTCTGAGTGTCTCCTGCAATTCCCTATCTTATCTTCTATTTTCTTGACATGTTGACTGTAATTATTTTAAATATTCTGAGAACTCCAATATCTAAATCATACATGGATCTGTTTCTATCCACTTCTGTTTTCCTTGATCTCTACTTTTGTTCTATATTTTAGCATGTTTCATATTTTTGATTAGATGCCGGACATAATGGGTAAAAACTATATTATTTCCTTCAAAAATTGTGTAGTTTTCTGTTGAAGAGTAGACAGAAGTCTAGAGGATTGACTCAGTCCTGTTGAAGATTGGTTCTAGGTTTTGGTAGGCATGGAATATTTCCGTTTCGAACTTTTCCTAGGGCATGGTCCTGCTAGAGTTTAAAGAGAAAACGAGCTGTTCACCAGGCCCACTGTGGTAAGCAAAATAACACACCTCCAAATACATCCATGTTCTAATCCCCAGGAACTGTGAATACATTAGGTTCCATTGCAACAGAAAATTAAGCCTACAGGTGGCATTAATTTACCAATCAGCTGACCCTGATATGGAGAGAGTGTCTTGAATTATCTGGGTGGGCCCAGCAAAATCATAACAATTCTTATCAGTGGAAGAGAGAGGCAGAAGAGAGAGAGAGAGGCATGAGAAAGATTTGAACAGCCATTGATGCTTTGAGGATGGAAGCAGGTCATGAGCCAAAGAATGCCGATAGCCTCCAAGAATGGAAAAGGCAAGAGGATGGATTATTTCCCAGAACCTCTGGGAAGAATTACTGCCCTCTGACTATTTGATTTTAGCCCAGTAAGACCCATTTTAGACTTCTCACCTCCAAAACAGTAAGATAATAAATTTGTATTCTTTAAAGCCTCTAGATTTGTAGTAATTTGTTACAATAGTAATAGAAAACTAATGTCCATTGCTGTGGACTAAATTGTGTCCTCCCCAAATCATATGGGAAAGCCCTAGGCCCCAGTGTGATTATGCTGGGAGGTACAGGATCTTTGCAAGGTAGTTAGGAGAGGGCATGATGGTGGGGCTGTCTGGTGAAATTAGTACCCTTATGGGAAGAGACACCAGAGGGCTTGCTCCCTCTCTCTGTGTCATGTGACAACACAGGAAGAAGGTAGCTGTCTGCAAGCGGGGGCGGGATGTCTTACCATGAACTGACCATGCTAGCACCCTGTCCAGTTTCCAGAACTCTGAGAAAAATAAATATGTTGCTTAAGCCCCCCAGCAGTGGTATTTTGTCCTGGCGGCCTGAGCAGACTAAGATCTGCATAAAGTCAGATGGACTCAGTTTCTCACTCCTCCGTATCAGGCAGGTATTGAAATCTCTGCTCAGTTCTTTTGCTTTCCACATGCTGTTTTCCAAGGAGTTTTTTGGAATCTTATATTCTCTATATGTACACCCTAGGGGTCTGTCTATAGCTTGAAGGGAATTTCTTTGCAGGTATATTTCGGTCCCACCCCTTCCTTTTCATTGCCCTCAATATCCCACCACTCTGACAGTTGCACCTCTAATTTTTATCTCCTCTGACGAATCAGACTGCTATGTGCAGCTTGGGTCCCATTTCCTTCTGCTCCACTGAGCTGGAAAATATGGATAAATGTGGACCTTCTATCTTATACTTCCTTGTTTTTAAGCACTGCAGTCCATCCAGTTATTGTTTGCTATAATTGTTCACCAGTGTCTTCAACAGGTGTTTTTCTGTTATGTCCACCTTTTATATGGATGTCTTTGGGAGGCTTAGCTCAAGTCAAGCTACTTTGACAAGATTGCAACTGTAACTCTGACCTAACTGAATTTAATTCAAAACATTTAATTTTATATCTTAGGTAGGTTATAAATCACAAGATCTTAGTAGATAAACTAGGAAGAAATGTTGTGAAAAGGAAGAATTAATATTGTACTTCTGAATGAGTCTATTCCATTGTTTTAAATTTTTTTAACACTTTTTTTTGAGAAAGTCAGGTTTACTGCATAGACATCGTATCAGGAAGGATACCCTCAACGACAACAACAGAAAATAACAACAACTACCAATAGCGGTTTAAAGAAATACAATTTGTTTTTATGTAAGAAGCCTGGAGCTCATCAGTGTCATCAAAGATGTAGGCCTTTTACCATCTTTCTGCTTGGCCATTCTCATCTTCATGCTCTCAGGCGTCCTGGTAACCAGAAGGCTGCTGGATCTCCAGTACCACATCCATTTCCAAGTCAGGTAAAGAAAGGACAAAGAAAAGGATCAACCAAATCTAAATCCACACATATAGTTTCAAAACATTTTATTATGGAAAACTTCAAACATATACCAAAGTAGAAAATTAAGTGTAAGGAACTCCATGTACCCATGAAATAGCTTCAACAATGATCAACTAACACCGAGCCTGTTCAGCTGTATCTTACCCAGTTCTCCCACTCCAGAAAGATTTTGATGTAAACCCCAGTCATCTTTATCATTTCATTTGCAAACATTTCAGTGTGTGTCTCTAAATGAAAAAGTTACTTTGTTTAGACATAAACACACCACTTTTGCATGTCTAAAAATTTTTAAACCAAAAATTTGGTTTAAAATCAAATATTTGATATTCTTACAGATGTCATACTTTTTTTTTTTTTTTTAGTTTCTTTGATTCAGGATCCCCTGCAAACAAATGATACGGCTCTTAAATCTTTTTTTTTTTTTAATCCATAGATGTATAGATTATATTTCTTTTTTCTTTTCTCTGCAATGCATTTGTTGAAGAAATAAGGCTGTGTTTCCTGTGATTTCCCATGGTCTGGTTTTTGCCAACTTCATTCCTGTGATGTCATTTAATATGTTCATTGTTTTTCTGTGTTTGCTGTAAATTGAGAGTTGGATCTAGAGGCTTGATCTGATTCACAGATTCACATTCAGCATTGTTTGGCAAGAGTACTTTATAGGTGTGGTGTAGCCTTCCATCAGGAGACGGATAACCTGCACCTCCTTTAAAAGTAAGCTTTCCCAGAACACTCTGTCACCCCTTCCCCTGCCAAGCAGTCTTTTGCTTCAGACTTATTGGCCAGAACTGGATCATATGACTGTTCCTAGTTTCAAAAGAGGTTGGAAATTAAATATCTGACAAACCGGGCAGGACTGGGGCTGGGCCAGTTACCAGTCCAAACTAGATAAGTGTTCTCTTGCAAGGAGAAGGGCCACAGGAATTACACGGAGAGCAACACTGTCTGCCATAAAATCCATCATTAAATGCAGGTAATAAATGTTGTTTATAAAGCATTTTGATATGAATAACATTTATAGAATGGCTATTAAATGTTAATAAGGAGAGAATGATTAGGTTAATGATAACTTGTCATAATACTCTTTGTTATGTTCCCTTCAGGCAGGAAATTCCAAGAGTTGTAGGAGCTCTGTGTCAGGAACTGGGGTCAAAGACCAAATATTAAAACAAAAGATGCTTCTAACACCTGTGCATTTAAGAAATTACAAAGGCTTCAGGGGGTCTAGTCAGGAGCCAGGGACAAAGACCAAAATGTATATTTCCTATTATATCACAATATCACAATTGTGGATTGGAGATGTGAGATCCTTACTGTGTTGGTTATAGAATTTGGGAACCGCACCCCAACACAACCTTTTTCTTACACTATTAGAACTTACAAACATGTCCTTGTCTACCTCCTGCCAGGTTGTATTTTGATTGAATACGTACATTTTTAAATGTATTTTGTAAATATTCTGAATTGGTTGTAATTCCATGTATCTCCATGGGATAGTGCAGTAAATTTTTGTTCTCAGATCACATGCCTGATTTTGAATGGGTTTCTTCCAAAGATTTCAGCTTTATTTCAGGTGCCTTTTAGATTAAGATTTTAAGATAATCTTCCTCATTCTTTAAGACCCCAAACTAAGTGCTAAATTGGTATAAAATTTCTAGAACTAGAAGCTAATTTCTTTGAAAGACAGGGATGTACTTTCACCATTATAGGTGTTCGGGACAGGAAATATTTTTCCATACAGCTGAGAGAGGTCAGGGTAAGATTGCTTTCTCACTAAAAGCTTCCAGGCCATTTTGTTCTAGTGGATAAAGTGGGAAGAAATGGTGAGCTATGGTGGCAAACAAGTAAACAAACAACCAAAAAGCAAAACAAACAAACAAAAAAAACAAAACCAGGAAGATACAAAATGTAAAGAAAAGACCTATATTAGCTTTTAACTAAAGTTCTTTCTTATATTCAAAAATGAAATTCCATAAAGAGCAATAAATCAAATGTTACTATTGTGAACATAAATATGAACCATGAAAGAACACAAAAAAGGAGAAAGAGTATATGTATAAGGCATTTGAGATCTATAAAACATTAATATTTTTCTGCTGTAAAAATAAATTTTTGTATATTGAAACATGATATTGATATATAGGAATGTATATCCTTACATCTAGTGAAAATTTAAAAACAAAATCCCTCATGATACATAACTTATTTTAAATATTAATGCATATTTTAAATAGTCTTTTTATAATTTGAATCTCACCTTTACTCTGTAATATTATATATTTTACTATCAAGAAAAAAATACATCCTCATTATATCCAGAGAAGACTGTCAATATCTAATCGATGATGTTTAGAACTTCAGGTCTTTCCCTGCCAGTGAATCTCTGATTTATTTGGAGAGACAGTAACTGTCCTTGGCATAGACAAGAAAGATATTCCGTGATGTTCTAAAAACACCAGAGCAGCATCCTTACTCTCCATTAGGGTTTAATGCTATAATTATAAAGAATGTCTTTTATTTTGAGAAATCCATTTTTCCTCAGTAAAACAACTGCACGGCTCTATTTACTTTGGATTAAGCGACTCTAACTCTCAATACACATTCCCATACTGTCCCTTACAACCAACAGAAACTCATTTCCATTTCATTACGTATTCTTGTGTCTCTTTGTTTTTAAATCTTAATTCTTTCAAGTAGGCACTTTTATGTGCTTTGTTGCTTGTATTGCTCTTTCTTCATTCCAAATTCTTGCTGAAATGAACTTGATATTTTTATTTTCTCCCCTTCTAGCTTGCCAAAAGTAGTGATAAAAGCATTTAATGTAGGTTTCATTGCATTTCTTTTTATCAATTATTATGCATTATAATTAGCATCCAGTAATAAACCTGTTTAATTCCTAAAGAACCTTTAGACAAATACTACCTGTCAACTTTTTTGCTTGGTGCTGAGTATGCATTTTTTTAAGGCATAGCATTTGCAAGCTATTTAGAAACCTGAGAGGAAATATAATCTTATATGGTATTTGATAAATTCACTCACATGACCATTTGGGTGATATAAAATTCAGAGTAACTAAAAATTCTAATGTTATATGTTTTTTTTCTTTGTCTATAAAAAGGCTTTGAAGTGGGAGAGAAGGGTTAAATTGTTTTAAACTGAGCTAAACAGAATTTTAAGATATAATCTCTCATTTCCTATCAAGCCAAATTTTTACTGTGGCTCAAATATCTTTAATTCTACTATGTGGACATGAAGTTTTTTACAGTTATTAAAAATGTGTCAGTAAATTTCACTTTTAAATGAACATGCTTCCTTGCCTAACACTCCTTAGTACTATTTAAATTGGGAATTAAAATAATAACTTCCATGTTAAATATTCAGCGAAGCATCTACAATTCTGAACATCTACCATGTAGAAACTATATCAGAAATAAGAACATAAAAATATAACAATGTTGGGATATGCTACCCTGGAGTCAGACATACTGAGTGTGGAGTTTACTTTCACTATTTAGAAGGTTCTTGGTCTAGTTACTTCATCTCTTGGTGACTCTAAAAATTCATTTTTAAAACGTTGTATGCAACCATATGATCCAGTAATTCCACTACTGGGTATTTACCCAAAGAAAACAAAAACACTCGTTAGAAAAGACATATACACCCCTATGCTTATTGCAACATTATTACAATAGCCAAGATATGGAAGCAACAAAAGTGTCCACGCATAGACAAAGAAGATGTGAGATATACACATATATACAGCTTCCTGATATATACCATAAAAAATGAGATCTTGCCATTTGTGACCACATGGATAGAGCTAGAAGGTATAATGCTAAGTGAAATAAGACAGAGAAAGACAAATACTATATGATTTCACTCATATGTGGAATTTAAGAAACAGAACAAATGAACAAACAAAGAAAAATGAGACAAACAGAAAAACAGACTCTTAACTATAGAGAACAAACTGATGGTTACCAGAAGGGAGGTGGGTGGGAGATAGGTGAAATAGGTGAGGAGTATTAAGAGGACACTTACCATGATGAGCACTGAGTAATGTACAGAATTGTTGAATCACTATATGGCACACCTAAAATTGATGTATGTTAATTATACTTCAATAAAAGTTAAGTTAAAATACTACATAGAATAAGTACCTTGGTGAATTGATGAGAGGACTAAATGAATTAACATATAGAAATCTCAGTGCCGGTGGAGGAAGGAGGGACACCTGGGTGGCTCAGTCAGTCACGTGACCGACTCTTGATTTTGTCTCAGGTCATGATCTCTGTGTCATGAGATCAAGCCCTGTGACAGACTCTGCACACTGAGCAGGAGTCTGCTTGAGATTCTCTCTCCCTCGCCCTCTGCCCCTCCCCTGACTTGTGCATGCTTCCCCCCACGAATAAATAAATAAAATCTTAAAAAAAAAAAAAAGCTCAGTGCCTGTGTGAATCGAGTGGACTCTAAATAAATGTTACCCATTATTATTAACATTAGTGTTCTGAGTATTGATAGATCAATCCTCTGATATATTTAACTATCACTTTCTAATTTCTTCTTTTTAGAGTCTTGTTCTGTTGAAAATATTGTTCTTGGGCCAGGCTTTTTTTTTTCCTTAAATATTTCTAGGCTTATCACCAAGGCATGAACAGAAAGGAACTATGCAGAAAGCCCAACACATTTCAGCCTCTCCAACAATCACAGGGCAGATTTTTAAATTATATTACTATAACAGCACGAGAAACTAATTTTTTTCTCCTTAGAGGCCCACGTGGATAAGGAACTCATCTTAGGATATCAATACAGAGATGTCCACCCAGTATTCTGCAAAGTATTTCTAAAGACATTTCTCCTAAGTATTTACGGACAAGCATTATCTTCTTTCCACAGACCCCTTGCTTCAAAAATAAATGTAGACATTTAGCAAGTTATCAGTACCAAGAACAATCTAGGTTTTCACCTCCCACAGTTGCCAACATACTTTCAGGGATCAGGGAAACTCCTAGGCTCCTCTCCCACCATTGTGGGACCCAGAGAAGCTCAGTTTCTACTGGGTAAGTTGAGTGGAAGTGTGTTCCTCACATTTTAGAAATGTATTTCTCATAAAAAAAATATTACACATGAGGTTTTGGTTAGTAAATCACACTGTTAACTTTGCACTCTAAGTACAACCTCAGGTCTATAATTTTAGACTACTATGAAGACCCAATCATTAATCACGTTATTTCTAAGGAAAAGTGAGTTCTGCCAGAGAAGTTCCTGAAAAGATGGCGTTTTAAAGACTGACCAGACTCTACTTTTACACCAGAGTCTACTTTTATTCTGTCTTCCACCCACGTTCCAAAATCAGCCATTTAGAAGTATCTATCCTGGTGCTACTCTGAAATCCAAAGTTTGCTTTTCTGGAAATTTGACCTTAAAATGCAATAGTATGAAGAACCATTATTGATTTTCCTCTGGGGTTAAAAATAAAGAGAGAAACGCTTGTACCCACTGAAGAAATTTGTTTTCCTCCTCACCTCTACTTATTGAAGATTTTGGTACATCTCTCCAAGCACACAAGCATTATATGCTGCAAACATCTTGACTCCTACCCATCCAAGCTTTAATGCATTACTGTTGCTTTTCCTTCCAGTAAGGTTTTCATTTATCCTTCAAATCCAACAAGAGAGTTGCCTTTGTGTTTACATGACCTGTGCTTATAAGAGCCCCATGCTTGGTTTAATGCTCTGCTGTGGTAGTCTTGAAATTCTTAATAATTTTATGTTTGAACTTGCATTTTATAAGTGAAGTCTGATGAGACAGTAGGGCACACATGTGGTCAGGGGAGATGTGCTCAAAGTGCAGGTCTGCGATCTTTGATGCTCCTTCAAGTATTGCATTTGCAAGGTGTCATGAGCATGGAAATCCAGTGGACCCCGAATGTGGGAGTTCAGTGTGACTCAAAGAGAGTACAAAGTAAGTGTGTTGTATCTGTGACTGAATAAGCAGAAGCACTGACAGCCAGAAGAGGCCATAGTTTGCGGTCAAACCAGAACTTATTTCAAATCCATAAAGAAGGCAATGCAGTCTGAGAAACACAAATGGCCAAGGAACCTTAATACTCATCTTTTCTTGTGTTACTTTCCAGTATTAGCTAACAGCCTATGGATGGAGCAGCCCACAGTTTCTCTTCCTTATGTCCTCCCTTTCTCACCCACACCCCGAAGGCAGAGAATGTTGGTGGAATGTGTGCGTGTCAAGAAATGCTATGACAGCTGAGTGAGTCTTCCACAGCATTCCAGACCATTCTGGTAGGAAAGCAATACATATGCATGTACATGCTAACAGAGTGATTGTGGCATTTCAACGATTCTACAACCAGTGAAATGCTCTAAAATATGCATCAAAAGCTGGGCTTGCACAATGTAAAAAAGAGCTGAAAATTCATACTAATACTTTACATTTTTAATTTCCCTTACTTTGAATGACATTAATTAGCAAATGAAAGCCCCATGACGAGTCAAAAGAGACATTACAGAAGAAAGGAAAACGTTTTAGGTGTTCATACCTAAACAATGATACTTTTTCCTGTTTTTGGAGCAAGGGGTCCCTGCATTTTTATTTTGCTGGACCCCACGAGTTATGGAGCCAGTCCTGACTAACAGTGTACGTGTCAAACACAATTCCAGTGGGCAGCTCTACCAAATTGCTTTCCAGAAAAGTAATGATATAAAAGTTGTGAATGTAGCTTCAATTCCATGTTAACTGAAGAGTAAGTAGTCAAGATGGTAATTCATGTAAAAGGCTGAAAAATTTGGCTTTTTCAATTGCATTTACTGTATTGCTTCATTGATTCCCTCCCATGCCACTCCTCTGCCACGTGGTTTCAGAGCAACGGCAACAGTTGTTGAAATATGCTCCCTCTTTGTTTAATATGCACTCTCTTTGTTCTTATTATTAAGCAAGGAAATGCTGTGGGATCCAGGAGAGAACTGAACCACACAGGCTGCCTTCTTCCCAGAGTCCAACATACCTGATCTCCAAAAAACAGCCTCGGATGGTGCGAGGCATATTTAATGCCAGAGCAGGAAGACAGCTCACACCTCGCAGTCATTACACACCAGTGATGCATTTGTGTGGATATGCAAATAATTTGTTCCAGATTATAAAATCCCCTTTAATCCCAGGTTGATCCCTTTCCCCTGGCTATTTCTTCTGGCCTAAAGTAAGCCCCAGCCCCAGCCCCCCTGCACTGTGGAATCTGCAGACTCCAATCTGGAGATAGTTGCTCCCAGCCCAAACTGCCCTCTGCCACACCTGAGTCTCCCTAAATGCCCAATCTGGCCCTTTGACTCAGCAGCTCAGCCTTGCTTGAAACGTCTCCGGTTTTGTCTTGCTGCCTATCTGAGGTCAGCTTATCTTTGGGACTCAAGGAAACGATCCACCCCTCCAGGCCAGTCAGTATCTCAGCCATGAAGGTAGGTATGGCCGGTCTCTGAGATGAAGCCCAGCCAAGGAAGGGATGGACTGAGCCCAGGGAGAGAGTGAGGGTAAGGTTAAGCGAGTAGGAGGATGGAAAATATTAAAGGAATATCTACTCTTCTTGTCATTCGGGCACCCAACAAGTATTTTGTGGGTGACTTCAATGTTGTAGGTTCTAGGAATATAATGGTGAGAGGGAAAAAACCCAAAAAGGTCTTTGTGGCACATACGGTTTAATACAACGAGACATTCGAGCTGAAGACAATACAGTGCATGCCTTTATTTTTATAAAACTTTTATTTCTACTCTGTGCATGAGGGAAAGAGTAACCATAAAAAATAAAACCAAAAAAAAAAAAAAAAAAAAAACCAGAAACCCAAAGTGAAACAAAACAAAACCACAACAAAAGAAAACCCTCCCCCCAAACAACAAACCACAGGGCTGATACATAAAGCTGATTATGTTAATTCTTCCTTAGAGGACCTAGCTTAAAAAGGAGAGATTTAAGTACCAATTTTAAGAAAAGATTTGCTTCAGGATCCCATTGGGGAAATAGTTTAAAAAAAAAGGCTGAGGGAATAAATAAGCTTTCAGTAGCATTTAAAAAGAGCCATGACAGCATCCTTAATGGAAAAGAGAGAGAGAAAAAAAAAAAAAAAGGAAACTCTCATCACACTCATTATTTTGGCTTCTCAGCATCCAAGCTCCTTCCCTATGTTTGCAGAATCCCTCATTATGCTGTTTTTGGTGGGCACAATGTGAGTATTTTCAAGGCTTTTGAAGGCAGCCTTTGTGCGCAGAAAAGATTATTCAAAGGATAACTTCTTTAAAAAAATAAATTAAAAATAAAAAGAATATTTAATTATTAAAAACCCAAATTCCAAACCCTAATTCATCTTTAAACTTCCACTTCAAATTATGGTTCTTATTAATTTATGTGTAAGTCAATAAAATTATGATAGGTTTTAAGGGAGCCTACGGGAATATGTGGTCTTATCAACAAATTTGCTTTATCACATCCCTTGAAACAATTTTAATTGAATTTATAAATTTACTATTGCTGATTTTCTTTTCAAGTTCTATTTCCTGACTGAAAAAAAATCTCAAATACTATGGTAAGTTTTACAATCTAATGAGTTGAGCATAAATATTATTAAAGTAACTTCTCAGACAAATTGATTCAGAGCTTGGGTCAAAGTTTTGCTGCAAGGAAATAAGCCTTCTAAGAAATTCAAAGAGTTCACCTTAGTAGAGGCATTTTATAATAGGAAAAAATGGTCAGAGAATCATTTTAGACTGGATTTTTAAAATTCTCGTTAAGGAGACTGCAGGCTGGATAAACAGTGATTACAGGTCCTGAGGCATTTTGCAGGGTAGGAAGTTAACTGGGGTGTTCTTAGAAGAGGTGCTTAAGCTAATTAATGTGTATCAGAAAATCGTTCTGGCATTTTATCATGTATGTTCATAAATATCCCTAAGAAGGAGCTCCTGCTCACATTATGCCGCGAAGTTCTGCTTCAGTTCAGGACTGGAAGAATTCTCTTTCTCAAGATGGAGACTCTTAACATATGTGTTCTAATATCATAGTAAATTTCTGCTTAAAATTTCAACCAACAAGTTATCCAATTAAACATGTTTTAGTTTGAATTACTGCATCATAGTATATTATTTTTGATACAAATATTGAACATGCTAAATGCTCAGAATCCTTCTCAACACAAAACTGAGGGCCTCAGAGGGGAGGGGGGTGGGGGAATGGGATAGACTGGTGATGGGTAGTAAGGAGGACGTATTGCATTGTGCACTGGGTGTTATATGCCAACTAATGAATCATCGAACTTTACATCAGAAACCAGGGGTGTACTGTATGGTGACTAACATAATATAATAAAAAAACATTAGAAAAATGCCAATACTAGATTTAAAAAAAAATAAAAGCCAATACTATCAATTTGATTCCCCTAAATGTTCTCATAGGAGATTAGATCTTCCTAGGGTTAAAAGATACTTATATACTAGAGAGGCACGAATCCTGACTGGGGTTATTTATTGACCAAAGTTCTCAGCTGGGTTTGAATTGTGGGACTTCATATGCACAGGAAATTTTTTTCCCATAGTACTTGCTGGGTCCCCTTTCACGGTCGCTGTGTCCAAATCTCCAAGAGGGCTGCTCTCCTAGTCCATGGAGTTTGTGTCCCCACATTTAAAACTTAGAATTACCTAATTCTTTCATTTGTCAGGGAAAGTGTGAAGGCTCCCCTAACACGATAGCTAATTTTGCTAAATGGTGTTACATTTCTATGGCTCTTATATAGGGAGTGATTTCCTGTCGAGCTCTACAGACCGACGCAGGCCATTGACATAGCTTTTTCACATCCTGAAGCAGTTCTCCTGCATCTCCTTTGAATTTGCTGGAACCTTTTAATCGTCCAACCCAGAGCATCTGACGTCCAGTGACAGCAGAAGCAGTCAGTGCTGCTGGAGGTGTAGATGGGGATGACACAAGCCTTGTGGGTTACCCTGTACTCCAGGGAGCAGCCTAACCGAATGACCCCTCCAAGGGGGTTTCCCACTCCCATGATGAGCCTGAACTCTGGGGAGACCTAACTGAGACATAGTGGCGGGGCGTCATGGGGACACTGGACCTGGTGTGGGTAGCATGTGAGAACCTTCGGTAAGACGCCGCCCACACCTGCCAGTCTTGGGTGGGCATGCCGCTGTCCCATGCACGGTGCTGGTGATGGCTTGGGCACCTACACCAGTCTCCCAGGGCATGGCCTGGGGGTAGTTCCGGCTAACCTGCTTCCTTTGGTTCCAGATCATTTTTCAAGTCTGGTTCTCCACCTCAGTGGTTCCTAATACCTTTCTAATATATTACCTTGATGCTTAGCTGTTTGCGGCCCAAAACCCTGATATGTAAACTTATGATAAATTAGAAAATCTTTCTTGAAACTTTAAGTGATAACAGTTGGGTTTAGTGTTGAGCAACTCTGTAACAATTTGTACCGAGGTGTTTCTTTAAATCAGATTCTAACTGAAGTGATATTTTAAAGTGTTTTATACTAAATAGTTAATCTGTTCCTTTGATAAAAATTAATGTAAATATGTATAAAATCTGGAAGATGCATAGCAAATTATTGAAGGTGATTACTTTTGTGTGATGGAATTAGAGATGGCTTTTTCTCTATTTGTGTGTATTTTCCAATTTCCTAAACTAAATATTAACAACCTAAGTAGTTTAATGTTTTGAAGTTGTATATTTATAGAAAAGAGTGTATGTGATTTGAATATGGCTAGTGCTTTTTAATCAAATACTTATAAGTACTAACATCATCAACATTAGCTGCTGAAAACAATATCCAAATGATAGATGCAATACCTAGGAGAATTTAATTGGCATCCCTGGGGCAACCATAGAATCCAAATGTATTAAATTTAAAGAAACATGCCAAAAATCTCATAAGACTCTTACAAGACTGAAATAATAAATTGCTTTGTTCTATTATTTCAAGTTTTCTCAAATTTGCTCCCTACTTTTAGACAATAGTAATCTTGTTTCTTAATTATTTATGCGTGCTTATAAAAACTATCAAATCGTACTGTATAAGAAAAATATTACTCATATTATTTTAAACTGTATCTCATTGTTCAACCAAACCTTAAGCTTCTGGCCATTAAATTATTAACTGAGTTTAGCACTTTCCTTGGGAATTTAACTTGAGAAATGAATGTTAGGAAAACAGACTGATACACAGAGACGTTGATAAATCAAATGTAAGCAATAACACTGTAAAATATTTCAGGAAAATGACACTGCTAAAATAGCATTTCAGGCTATAAATTTCTCTCTGAGCACTGTGTTAGCCACATCCCATATGTTTTGATATGTCAAATATTCATTATCATTTACTTTAAAATCTTTTCTAATTTCAATTATAATTTCCTGTATCACTCTTGGATTATATAGAAGCATCTAGCTTCATTTCAGAAGTGTGTAACTTCCAGAAGCTGAATAAATTGAAAAACATAACATTAACAGAAAGCCTAGATACATTTTCTCAGACATAATTGCAAGCTTGTGGAAATTCTAATTCTAATCCAAGGGGATTTAACATGGCATCCCCAAAATAATGCATTATTTTATCTGGAACAATAAAAGATGGAAAAATAGCCAACAATCCTGTCCCTTTTTGTCAATGTCAGTTTCATATTTCTGTTTCAAAACATGAGCTTCTGGGTGTTACTTTTCTTTTTTTTTTTTCTTTTTTTTAAAGATTTCATTTATTTATTTGACAGAGAGAGAGAGACAGCCAGCGAGAGACGGAACACAAGCAGGGGGAGTGGGAGAGGAAGAAGCAGGCTCCCAGCAGAGCAGGGAGCCCGATGCTGGGCTTGATCCCAAGACCCTGGGATCACACCCTGAGCCGGAGGCAGACGCTTAACGACTGAGCCACCCAGGCCCCCCATGGGTGTTACTTTTCTAACACTGGAGTTGTCTGAGTGTTTCTCACACTTGGGCTCCAGGTCCTCGGCTGCAGGGTGTGAGGGTTGGACTAGAAGACCACTACTGTCACACTGGGCAGACTGTTAGGACAGTGCAGTGTTTGGCATTTCCTGGCAATGAGGGAGACGCGAGGCCAGGTAAAGTGGTATGAAGAGAGGGGGATGACACCAGCCTTGTGGGTTACCCTGTACTCCAGAGAGCAGCCTAACCGAATGACCCCTCCAAGGGGGTTTCCCACTCCCATGATAAGCCTGAACTCTGGGGAGACCTAACTGAGGCATAGTGGTGGGGCGTCATGGGGACACTTGACCTGGTGTGGGTAGCATGTGAGAACCTTCGGTAAGATGCCGCCCACACCTGCCAGTCTTGGGTGTGGGCAGCCTGTAGCTGATCCTGTTTGCGCTATGGCCAGACACCATTTCAACAAGCACAAGATTACAGACTACACAGCAAGGGATTTTCGCATCTGATACTTTAAGCATTTGTAACAGGAATGTAACTTTAACCAATTAGAATTAAAGGTCAGGGGGCGCCTGGGTGGCACAGCGGTTGGGCGTCTGCCTTCGGCTCAGGGCGTGATCCCGGCGTTATGGGATCGAGCCCCACATCAGGCTCCTCTGCTATGAGCCTGCTTCTTCCTCTCCCACTCCGCCTGCTTGTGTTTCCTCTCCTGCTGGCTGTCTCTATCTCTGTTGAATAAATAAATAAAATCTTAAAAAAAAAAAGAATTAAATGTCAGTTTTATCACTTCTCTTCTGACTACAGAACTGAATAATGGTTTAAGCTGCCGCGTGTGTGTGTGCGAGTGTGTGTGTTTTTTTAGTAAACTTTTCTCCTTTTGTTTTTGTTTTTTGTTTTTTTGGGGGAGGGGGCAGTTTTCTTTCTTTTTTTTATTATCATGCTCAATTAGCCAACATACAGTGCATCATTAGTTTTTGATGTAGTGTTCAATGATTTATTAGTTGCGTGTAACAGTGCTCATCCCAACCTGGGCCCTCCTTACTACCCATCATCCTGTTACCTCATCCCCCCACCCCCTCCCTTCTGTAACCCTCAGGGTTTTTTTTAATCTTAGGAGAGTTTTAGATTCACAGAAAAAAATGTACCGATAGTACAGAGAGTTCCCATACACTCCACACATCATCTCCCCGTTTATTAGCCTCTCACATTAATATGGCACATTTGTCGCAATTGATAAACCCTGTGCACATATTCTTAAATCCATATTTTTTTGGCTTTCCTTAGTTCTTACTCCTTTCCTTTTTATGATTCAGAATCCCACCCAAGAGGGCACATCACCCTTAGTTGCCCCATCTCCTTAGACCCCTGCTATTTGGCCTTTGCGATGGAGTTGAGAATATCTGACTTGCCTGGAAGCAGGCAGCCTTGAGATCCCATCCTACTCTAAAAGCTATGATTTTATCTAATGCTGGGGCAACCTGTGGCAACAAGGGGTCTCCGGAATCAGCCTCGGCTTAATGATGGCAGCGATTGCGTTCTTCTCAAGGAGCCTTTGGGCGAGGGGTGAGAACATGGCACTGGTGCTCCAACAGGGTCCTGAGCCCTGGAGGTTTGACAGGGAAATGTCAGGGCGCTTCAAGCCAGACACACAACTTGGAAACAGCAGGCACGAAGTAAAAACAAGAATGACTTTCTCTCGCGACACTTTGTTGCACTAGCACATTCTACCTTCATTCAACACGGGGAGAGGCTTTTATCACACTGAAAAGGAGGCAGTTGGGTATTGCAGTAATGTTGACACAGTTGGACTTAGCATATGATGTGTTTTTTTTCCCTAAAGTATGTGTTTTTATTGTCATTGCTGACTATCGGAATGATGTGGAATGAGAACCATTTCCAGTCAAATGTTGCTGGCATGACATATTGTGTAATAATTTGCAAAGAATGTGCTTGTATCTGTATGAAAGATAGGGTGCCTTTATGCTGTTAAAGATAGGGTGCCTTTATGCTGTTTCCTCCGTGGGGCCTGTAGGTAGAGCCAATGCTGGTTCGGCATAAACGTTCACAGGGTTGTGGGTCACCGCTAGGATTTGCTGTACAAATAGGCACAGATCAAAAGAATATCAATGTAACTTTCCAAACCTACAATCTATCTTTTGGGAACCTTTGGAAAGAAAACATGAATGAATGTAAAATCACATGCATATCAGGTCTGCCTCTGACAACGTGCTTTTTGAGGCTATTGAGGCTAAGAATACACACATATACATGCATGCGTGCACGTGTGTGTCTATCTTTCTGTCTATAGATACAGTTTTGTTTGTTGTGTGTGTGAACGATCATCGAGTGAGCATGGAGCCATACCTAGCCTTGTCCTCAATGGATTACGCAGGTTATCTCGTTTAGTTTAAATGTCCCAGTGACCCTGTGGGTGGGTGTCACTCTCCTCTCCCTCTCTCTGATGTCAGAGGGATTAAAGTACAGTACTCAGTATCTCAGATCTTGAAAGCGACAGAAACTAGATCAAAGCCCAAATCCGGTTAGATAAATGCCTGGGCTTTTACCAAAAAAGATGACATAACCCTTCTAGAGCAAGGGTTCATACACTGGGTTTGTGCCCTGAGTTTACACCCAGACTTTGCAGTGCTGGCGTGGACACAGACAGATGAATGGCATCAGTGTTTAGCTCCTGGACTCTTCCTTAGGAGTTCTTCCCTAAAACTGATCAGCCCAGGAAAGCATTGTCTGGTGAAGCATCTTGAAGGTTCTTTCCGATCCCCCGCCCCCTTCATTCCAGTGCTTATCCCACAGGGGCGCTCACTCCCACCTCCCTCAGCCCTTCCAGATCTTCTGTCTGTGACTTGTCAGCTCTTGTCTTTTCTTAGTTGTTGACACTGATGTTTGTTTATGATTTTATCAGATACTGTTCAGTGCTTTCTTACTTGGTTGGACATTTTTTCCTAACAGAGAATGAGAGGTTTGTTAATTTCTAGAAAGTGTTTAAAGCATTTGTCTCTTATAATCACTATGTTTCTATTTTTCTTTATCCTCCCAGAAAATAGTAAAGGGAAAACCAACCAACCAACCAACCATGTGATTCATGCGATTTGGATCTTTACAATCTGGCTATGATTTCCTGCCCCCAAATCAGGACAGTTGTCTTGTTGACATGCCTCTGAATTCCTAACTGGTCAGCTCGGCCTGAAATGCAGTGGTTAAACATGTCAAGATTTTTTTAAAAACTGTTTAACAACTCCTAAGTGCCTTTAAAAAAAGTTTTTCCCCACTACTGTAGGAATGATTACTTTAGAACATAATCAAAATAAAATAAAAATTAAAATAAAAATCGACAAAATGCCTATGTGTATTCTGGGATTCAGGCACTGCTTCCCTGAGACCTGTGTGAGGCTAAGATCTGGCTCAGCCCACCGCCAGCAGGAGCAGACCCCACCAACGCGTATAGTGCCCTTCCCATCTCCCATGCTCCTGGCTCAGTCTGGCTCACTCAGAAATTATATGCTAGAATGATAGTCAAAATTTGGAATTGGAGTCAAAGTGATCACAAATATGAGCACAGACACAAACTAACTCGGTCAACGCAAGAAGCAAAAACCCCGGGAAAGATACACACACACACACACACGCACACACGCATACACACCTACAGAGAGACATACATACATACATACGTGCAAAACCTATTTTACTTCACAGACATTAAAGATCCAAGCTTCTTTTTTTTTTTTTTAAGATTTTATTTATTTATTTGACAGAGATAGAGACAGCCAGCGAGAGAGGGAACACAAGCAGGGGCAGTGGGAGAGGAAGAAGCAGGCTCCTAGCGGAGGAGCCTGATGTGGGGCTTGATCCCATAACGCCAGGATCACACCCTGAGCCGAAGGCAGACGTTTAACAACTGTGCCACCCAGGCGCCCCTAAAGATCCAAGCTTCTGATATAAGCTATATTAATAGAAAAGCAAAATTGACATAATCACAGGAGACTGGATGTTCATCATACAAACATTTTCATTGCAGTTTTATGTCACAGTACTTCGAAGATGGATGACTTTCTACCAGGATGAAAAGCGTTTGCAAAAATAGACATTGTGTCTCTTCCCAAGAATTATGAATGATGGTGAAACCTGACCAGGCATGGAAGCCTAACTATTCTCTGGAAACCATGGATGAAAATGGCTTGAATTGATACCAAAAAGAGCATTAGAGACCCTGCAGGTGTCTCTTCAAATCGAACCCTCATTTTCCAAGCAATTAATGCTGATTCAAACCAACAGAACAATAACAAGGGGCCACATCCAGGGGATCCCTGTTGTTTTGCACAACTGTATCTCTAAAGAAGCTCAGCCACAAATCCTGGACCTGCGATCTCCTGGGGAGCGTGAGCAGCTTGGAGGAGCTGTAATCCGCTCCCTGTGTGAGTCTGCAGGTCAAATAGCGACGATTATTTATTCTGGTAATTAACTCCTGCCTCCCAGGAAAGACCAGGACTGTCTTTTGCTTCAGATTCTCTTCAGATGTAACTCACACATACACACATGTAGGTGATAATGATACTAAATATTACTGAAAACCACTAAAAAATAGTCCCAAACAAGAGGAGCGCTTAGTTGCCGCCAGCATCAAGCACAGCATCTAGGGGAATGGGGTTACGTCCTAGGTGATAATGATACTAAATATTTACTGAAAACCACTAAAAAATAGTCCCAAACAAGAGGAGCGCTTAGTTGCCGCCAGCATCAAGCACAGCATTGCTAGGGGAATGGGGTTACGTCCTATGTCTCACATCTCAATTCAATTCAACTCATTTTCTGACCTTAGACCTAACGCCCACATGAGATAAGATTCCTATTTGGGGTTTATTCTTAGCAGCAATGACAACAACTAAATTTGTGATTTGGTCATCAACTATTTACAAGGCCCTAACACGCATCTGACAGTGTTCTGGACAGTGGCAGACACACAGCAGTGACCAAAGGAGATCTGCTTCCTGGCACTGACAGTCCAATGGGGGTAAGAGATGGTTGTCACCTAGGCAAGTCAATATGTGGTATGTCCATGGTGTTAAGTGTGCGGCTAAAATAGAGTTGGGTAGAGGCCAGGAGTGTTGGTGTGGTGGCAGGAGTAGGGCTGCTTATATGTTCCCTTGGTTGGGTGGACGCTGGAACACAAATCTAGAAGAAGGGAAGCATTAGCCTCTGGGGTAACAGGGGAGAGAGTCCAGGAAAAGAGCATGGCAGAAGTGGGGGAGACCTAGAGGCAGGATGGCCATCTTGTCTGAACAGTAAGTGTGTGGAAGCAGAGAGGGCAAGGGGTGAGAAAAGCCCACAGGTAGGGGAGGGGAGAAGGATAAGGAGGAAGGTAGATAACAAAACCTTGTAAGGACCTCAGCTTCTCATGGTAGAGAAGGCAGCCATGGCAGGGCTGTGAGCAGAGGCAGGGCAGAATCTAGCACCCTACCCCCCTATGTTAGAATGATGGAAGCACAATAAAACAGAAACAAATTACCTGACCCCTAGAGGTAGGTCCAAGTCTTGTTTGCTTTGAATCTTCCACAATTTCTGGCTATGTGGGATTTCTGTAAGAAAAAAGGATATGTGTGTATGAATAAAAATTAGGTATAAAAGTGATTTTTTTAGAACAAGAAAATCACAACAAATTTCAAACATAAAAAAGTATTTAAATAACAAAATCATAAGAAAGTTTTAAAAATATTACTTTTTAAATTAAGTACTAGAAACACCTCTGTTACTTTTTTTGGGGGGGAGGGGGGCAATATTTTTGACTGAATACTCTAGATCAAATCTTCATATGACAGAATTTGGTAACATTTTCTCAATGGGGAGAATTAGGAGATTCTTTAGTCTTTCTCTTAATTTTATGGGTAGAATTATATCCCCAACAGAAAGATATGTTGAAGTCCTAACCTCCAGTATCTCAGAATGTGATCTTACTTGGAGATAGAATTGTGGCAGATGTAATTGCTTTAAGACGAGGTCATACCAGAGTAGAGTGGACGCCTAATCCAAGATGCTGGGTATCTATGTGAAGACCCAGAGATACAGGGAGAAGACAACGTGGGGATACAGGCAGACATTGCAATGACACAACTACAAGCCAAGGAATCTCTGGAGCCACCAGATGCTGGAAAAGGCAAGGAAGGATCTTGCCCTGGAGGCTCCACCGGGAGCGCGGCTCTGTAAACGCATTGACTTTGGATTTCTGGAACTTCTCCGGAACTGCATAATGATACATTTCTGTTGTTTTAAGTCACCCAGTTTGTGGTACTTGGTTGTGGCAGCCCTAGGAAATTAATCCATCTAGTAAGATTGATCAAACTTTGTTTTTTATTATAGAGAATTTAGAAAATATGCATTTTAGCTTCACAACTCATTATTGGCAATGTGATGAAAATGATTAGTATTGTTGACTTTGAGAAAAACACTATCAAGTTTCTGTCCTATTGAGCTGTTACAGATGATTTCATGTAATTCCCATATGTGTGTGTATATACACATGTACATGTGTGTGTATACATATATACATAAGTATATACATATATATATTTATATAATTAAACACATTGCATTGTTGAAAATTCTTGACCAGGTGTCAATGGGAAATAAATCCTTCACATAAAATTTTGCATGTCTGATGACCAGAGGATTCTATGCAGATTAACTCCAGGCTCTGGGAACTTCAAGCCTTGTTTCCCCTCTTTAATTTACTTTTTTATAATTCCAGATACATGATCTGTGTTCATATTGCAGTATAACCTCTGTTCTGGCATGTTTATAACCTGATGCTTGGTCAGCTGGCACAGTAGATGGTTGAAAAATGCCTGGAAGACATTCTGCATTTGAAATAGCTGAAAATAATTTGATTCTACCCGAGAAATGACTGAGAATCATAATAACTACATAGTACCAAACTCAAGCAATATGTACCCAAACTTAATTCGCCCTTCTGTAGATCCCCTGAGCCTCCTTGGCCACTCCAGTACTTCCAAGTGGTAAGGGAGGTGTGACAAGGATAAGTTAGAGTGGAAAGAGGAGGCAGTCATGACCAATCAGAATAAAATACCTAACATGTATAACTTGTAGAAAACCATATGAATTCCCAGGGCTTTGGAGGGCTCCTTATGCAAGGGAGAGGCAGTGTATTTTGTGTCATATTAGCTTTGTGGTAAATTTACTTTCCTGTCTCACATTTGTTGTTAGGGACCTGATAGTTGTTTAAAGGGCACAATAGTTCAAATGCTCAGTGTGATGATTAATTTTGTGTGTCAAATTGACTGGCCTAAAGAATGTTCAGATGGCTGGTAGAACTATTTTTGGGTGTGTCTGTGAGGGTGTTTCTGGAAGAGATTAGCATCTGAATCAGAAAGCGAATAAAGGGGATCCCCTTCACCCATGTGGGTGGGCATGATCCAATCCACTGAGGGCCCAAATAGAACAACAAGGTAGAGAAAGTGTAAATTCTTGCTTTCTCTTCTTGAGCTGGGACGTGCACCTTTTCCTGCTCTTAGACACTGGAGCTCTTGGTTCTCAGACCCTTGGACTATGGCGCTTATCCAAGCACCCAAACTCTCCCCTGAACCTTGGTTCTCAGGCTTTGGTCTCAGACCGGGAGTTACACCATTAGTTCAGAATTGGACTAAATGACACTACCAGCTTTCCTGGTTCTCCAGCTTGCAAATGGCATATCATGGCAAATCTCAGACTCTATAATCAGGTGATCCAATTCCCATAATAAATTCCTTCTTACACATCTCTATATATTATATATTTCCTTCTGGTTCTGTTTCTCTGTCAAACATGAATATATCCAAATTTATAGATGTGTCTTGTCCTTTAGCACAATGGTGCTCAAAACACAGTGTTTATAAGGATCACTGTTCAGGGTTGTGTGTATGAAATATGTATTTTGTAAGTAGTTTAAGGGATGTTTTAAGATTAGAAGATAACTCTCATCTCATGTAAAAGGAAACTCCACAGATGCTCCCTTTTAAAATCAAATATTTCTGCAAACAAGCAATGGAACGTACCCTCTAACAAGAAGGTATTGCATCCATATATTTAAAAATAAGGTTCAGAAAAGGGAAAGCCCTCACTTCTTGGTATTAGAAGGAGGCAGATGGCCTTTGCACGTCTTTGTTTTTCAAATGTTGAAGCCTCATAGGACATGGAGCAGTTTCTCAATACATCTGTTTTCTGGATGAGTGAAGGCTGACTATCCAACATTAAAGATCAAAAGTATTCATTGCAAAGGTTATATTTTTATGATACATGAAAATAAGTATCTCAATTTAGAATTTATAAGAAATATTTTAGTCTAAAATCTCTTATGATAAATGAGAAACTAAATAACATATATAACTCATCAAAAGTCCTACTGTTAACTACTTGTTTTGAAAACATCTGCTAATGGTAACAAAATAATAATAATAATATTTATTATAATATATATTATACATACATAATATATATCATATAATATTAATTATATTATATAAAAATTATATAGGGCTCAGCAATCACCAAAATGCATCTTTGATCAGTAAGAAAACTTATTTTATGCTGCTCAAATTCAGTCAGAATGCCCATGGGGCCTGTAATTACAGTGACTCATCCCTGAAAATGTTATTGTGAGTAGTCTCTGTTCCTACAAGAATGCATCAGTCTTTGCTTATAAAATTTCACTGAAGTTAGAACAACTTAGAGGTGATGATTTTGGATACAGAAATTATTACATCGGGTAAATCCATCAACAGTGTTTCAACACAGTGGGTTTTATGTTTTTCTCAACTTTTTTAAAAAGATTCTTTCTGCTCTTCCTTCCAAACACATTGTTTACTTCCACAGACTTCTTTCTATCCAGGTGAAATCATGAGTTTGATTAATTATATCATGACCTTATTGAGAATAAAATAAAATAAAGTCACTGGATTTAGAAAAGGATTGTAGAAATAAATCTGATTCATACTTTTAAATTTAGAGATTAGGGCAGTGAAACCACAGAAATGACTTCCCCGAAATCATATTTTATGGAACAAAGTGCCAAGTATTTATTCTGATCTCTCCACTATATTGCTGTACTGTACCAGAGAGCTCAGTTTTCTGAAAACATTGGTTTCATCCTGTTACCTTCCTCTCTTCTAAGATAAAATTTAGACTCATAAGCCTGGCACTTGAGACTCACCCCAATTTGATTTCATGAAGTTTGCATGAACCACATTCACCATTACTCCTCAGCATAACCACACTGCTAAAGGTAATTTAATCTTTTTCCAGGTTACAGAACATGACTTGCTCTGTGTGCAAGTTTATAAAATCAGAAAGGGTCTATTAGACTGATGCAAATGCTGTATAAACAAGATGCTGGACAAAGGACTTAGCTATTGGATCCATTGACTTAGATGAAGGCATGTTCATAAAATCCAAAGATCAACAGGTTCTGAGGCAAAGAGTTCTGCACCATTGGAAGAAGAAACTGGAAAGGTAGAAAGAAAATAATTTAGAAGTAGACTGACATCAACATCTCATCATTATAAAGACCTGGCAGCACCAGGAAGGGAGTAGATTCTGAAAGAGGTTGTCAAAGTCAACATGCAAAATTCTAAGTAAAAACTGGAAACATTCAGGAAGTTAGCTCTTTCTAAAGATGTCTGGATCTGCATTTAGGGAATCAGGTGGAACTAAATGGGATGATCAGGAAAACAATTTCCAGGTAGAGAATCAAGTGTAATGACCTGAGGAGAGGCTCAGATGCCCAAGTGCCACCTGGGGACAGGACTGTAACAGTTGACGCAAACATGGGGCCACCTTTAATTCTGTCTTTCTTAGTCTTGTGTAATCAGAATTGGCAGATATTTCCTGGAGGGCAAAGAAAGATAATTCTTTTCCCAATACTTCCAGGTAGCCAGTGGCCTTAGGAGAAGTTTGAAGCAAAAAATCTAAACAAACACACACGATCTTATGGACAGCTGCGTATCAACTATTCCCCCTTCCCCTCTCTAACCAAGTTTCATTTTTTTTTCTCTGAGTTTGGGGGAGACATGTGTGCTCCTTATTTTGGAGGCTCTTCTTGGCTGGGTTTGTCACCGATATCTGTATTCCTTTAAAATCATTCATGACAGTGCCTTCACAGAGGAGATTCAGAATGAGAATGAAGAACCATAAAGAGCAGAACCAAAATTCGGTTCAAGTGTGCTGGTACGCGGCCACAAAAAGTAAAGGTCCTCCAAGTTTATCAGCATTGAGAAGAGAATATAATTTGGGAAGAGTTTCCATTACCCCTATATGAACATCCACCAAAGTCGCTGAAAAATGGGGTGGATTCAGAAGCTCAAAACGGGGCTCCTCACAGAGTCAGTCCTAAATCAAATTACAGTTGAGGGTCAGGACAATCAGGAAGAGTGGGAAGAGAAGAGCATTAGAAATTTGCCACAAATGTTCAGAAAACTGTCTAGACCAATACCACATATAATATCCTCTTTCAATGAAACCCTGAGTAAAACCTTATTCTCAGACATAGCTACCTGATATGTCTTCTTAAATGGAAAAAAAAAGGAGGAATATCAGTTAGATTCCCATATTTGTTGAAGAAAGTATCAAAATTTCTCATTATAGTGCATTGTTTTTTCTGTCAAACAGTGGCTAAAATCTAATAACACATAAGTATTCATATATTAAATATTCGAGTAATTGAGATATTTAAGTTTAACCAAAAAAGGTCCAAATTCTTAAATATCATTATGATGTTAAATTTTAGTTTTCCCCAAGAGTTTGAATTTTTTAAAAGATTTTATTTCTTACAGAGAGAGAGAGCACAAGCAGGCAGAAGGAGAAGAAGAAACAGACTCACCTCTGAGCCAGGAGCCTGACATGGGGCTTGATCCCAGGACCCTGGGATCATGACCTGAATGAAGGCAGACACTTAACCCACTGAGCCACCCAGGCACACCTGCCAAGAGTTAGAATTTAAGAGAGAAACCGGTTCCCTTTGAGTTACCAAGCCATATTCGTAAGCTCATTGTAAGGTCTTTGCACATGTGTTGTTTCTGACTGACTCCCATAGTTATTCATGCTGTCTTCAGCCAACAGCACATCGGGGCTATTCCTTGCCCTCGATCCAAGTTCAGCTCATGTAAAATTAGCATGTACAAGATGAGCACATCAATTTGGTGCAAAGAGGCCAAGTAGAATATGAGAGGAAAGCACAGGCTGAGGGACCTACTTCAAACTGTCTGGCCTCTTGGCCTTCCAAGGTTATTCACCAGACATGTGGAAATATTAACGGAGCTAAGATTTACTGTCGAGCTGCCTCACTGTCTGCCACACACTTCTTCACGCAGCAAATCTGTTTTCTAACTTCAGTCTGTCTGATGACCAGAAGAGAAGGGGAAGAAACAAAAAAAAAGCAAGAAAAGCAAAAAGCTCTAGACAGGTTTTTAATCAAAGGGGAGCTATCCATGTCTTGTTTGGTCCAAATATAGAAATTTTCAAGCAAAAAAACAAAAAAACAAAAACCAGCTATCTTTTACAAAATCTCTTGCTAGACTTCATTTGTCCTCCTTTCAAGAGGCTGTGTTTCCTTATTTGCCAAATTGGCTTACTTTAAAGGCTCTTTGTTGGGTCCCTAAAAGAACAGAATGTCTTGTTCATTTACATACAGTAAACAGATGTTTCCTCCAAACAGCACAAAATTGGGAAATAATTCTGAAACTCAATCCATTCATTGTAGCCTAGAAAATCCTGGCTAACAAGAATCCCAAAAGGATGTACTGCCAGTTGTTTATATGAGCTGATTATGTTATAAAAACATGTTTATGAAAGACCATTCATCTTTTGTTTCCTGCATACTGAGTTCAGTTTAACTACTATTTCAGAGACAAGCATTATGGTCTTCTATTATTTATCTATTTGTGTTGTGATAAAACTGGGATCCATAAACAGACTGGCAATATACATGTCAAACTTACTTTATTGTCTTGGTTCAGTTCTGCTTCGGAAGTTGAAAATGAAATCTGAAAGAGAAATATTTTCTTCCAGAGGTCATTGGTTAATCTTCATTCGTCTGGCAAAGATCATTTTCTGTCTTCCATTTTAGAAATTAGGAAAAAGAAAAATAATTCTTCTAACTGTCCTGGGATTTTTTATTTTTCATTCTCATCAATTATCTTAGCAAGTCATCTATTGACTTTTCTCTGAGTTCCAAATAGAACAATAATTTGTACCTTGATGTTGAATATTCGCACATCCTAAAGTGGTAAGTTGCAAGGGACATAAAATATTATGGAAAAATTGCTCAGATCTCTGTAGGTTTTGTTTGCTTTCTTTTGTTTTAACAAGCTAGCAAACTAGGTCATTCCAAGCCTAGCAAACCTAGGAGAACAAACACATTATAAAACTGAGTAAGCAGTGGGGAAACTACCCTCCCCGCCCCATTTTGACACCCCCCCCCTCCATATCAGTGTAAGAAGACAAATCCTAGAATAATCCTAGGATAAGATACCTAGTATAAACAGGTTTTGGATTCTCGGATGGTTTCCCAGGAAGGTCTCAATTCCAGAAATTACCAGATACTTAGCAGTTACATTAAGCGGAAGGTTAGCATTTGCTTTATTGGTGAGGATGTTTTGAAGATTACAAAATAAAAATAAACAACCCCACCCTGGATGCAGCCGAAGGTTTCTAGCCTGTAAATAACCCCAGGCCGACACTGTTTGAGGTCTATGAGGAGAGTTTACTTTTACCAACCTACAAAAGGAAGACCAAAGGGGCACCTGACTGGCTCAGTCAGTAGAGCATGTGACTCTTGATCTTGAAGTTGTGAGTTCAAGCTCCATGTTGGGTATAGAGATGACTCAAAAATAAAATCTTAAAAAAAAAAAAAACAACAACAACGAAGGGAGATAACGTTCTGAGGTAAAGAGTCTTTTGTTAAGATTAGCTTCAAGCAGGGGCATCTGGGTGGCACAGCGGTTGAGCGTCTGCCTTTGGCTCAGGGCGTGATCCCGGCGTTACGGAATCGAGCCCCACATCAGGCTCCTCCGCTATGAGCCTGCTTCTTCCTCTCCCACTCCCCCTGCTTGTTCCCTCTCTCGCTGGCTGTCTCTGTCTCTGTCAAATGAATAAATAAAATCTTTAAAAAAAAAAAAAGATTAGCTTCAAGCGTTTATAAAGCACCTACCCTGTTTCTGGTACCCTTCTAGGTTGGGAATGCAGTCATAATCAAAATAAAAGTCCCTTATATTTTAGTGGGGGAGAGAAAGACAATAAACAAAGAAATATAAGATATGTTAAGTAGTAATAAATGGCAAGGAAGAGGAAAAAAGATCAAGAAAGTGGTATACAAAACATGTGTGGGTAACATTTGGACCAGTGTAGATGAGAGGCTTCCCAGAGATGGAGACTTCTGAGTACAGCCTCAGGCATCACCAGTGCGAAGGAGCTCTGGGGGTGTCAGTGCAAGCATGCTCCACATAGAGGGAACAGCAGGTGCAGAGCGCTGAAATACGACTGACCCTGGAGTGCTGGAGCGACAATAAGGGGTGTGGGGGCCATGGAAAAACACTGCTTAGATTTCCTGCTATGGGGGCAATAGTTGGTAGAGCCCTAGCTGCCATTCCCTTAGATTTACCAGGATGTTCGCACTGAGGTCATGCTTTGCTTGGGCTGCTCCCAGCTGATGGATGATCATGGTGAGGGCATTAGTGTAGGTCCCTTCCTGGGGGGTGGAGGGACTCCTCTAATCATGACTTAGAGGACTTTTGAGTATTCTCCATTAGTCTGGCCAAAACTTCCTTAGACTGACCCCACAGTCTGACACTCTTCTAACCCAATCCTCCTTCCTTCCTTGTCCTCTGCGTCAAGCCCCTGTATCGGATATGCATGATGGTGTGAACCCTGCCTACCCACTCCTGCTCCCCCACCCAGTTTACAGGTGTGCATCATGGTGTGAATACTGCCTACCTATTCCTGCTACCCCACACCCAGTTCACGGGCATTATGAGAACAGATGTCTCAGCAGGCACATAACAATTCTTTCCAAACCCGTGCATGAAGAGACTTGACCAAACATGAGCATGACTTCTAGCAGCATAAGATCTGTCCCTAGGATGAGCCTAGCCCCTCCACTAAATGCCTGCCTAAGAAAACTAAAGGCTGCCAGGGAAATTTACTATTTGTTCTAGGCAACATCTGAAAAGAGACCCATATCCCCCTTTCTTAGTACATTTACTACAAAGGGATTATAATTGTGAATGTGTATCTCCTACAACTCAGAAATGTCTTCCTCAAGGACCTGAGAGCCAGTCTTTTGAAATGTTATCAGCAAAGATAGAGCCTCTGTCTCCCAGGATCTTTGGGAGGACAGGATCCTAACTTCAATAACTACCCCCTCGCAAACACAGTGGGCCTGATGGCATTTACTCTGACCAACCCTTTCTAATTGTTCACTTCTCTGCCTTCGTTGAGTCCCCTCCCCCACCTGTCTCACTCTCACTTTAAAATATTAAAATCACCTCTGCACACATCAGAATAGAGCCCAGCTCTTTCCCCTACTGTCAACAGTTACTGAATAAATTCTGTTTTCATTGCTTTAACTAGTGTCCAGCTGTGTTTATCTTTGTCAATTTCTTTTTTTTTTTTAAGACTTTATTTATTTGTCAGAGAGAGAGTGAGTAAATAAGCAGGGGAACAGCACACAGAGGGAGAAGCAGCCTCCTCACCGAGCAAGGAGTCCAATGTGGGATTCGATCCCAGGACCCTGGGATCATAACCTGAGCCAAAGCCAGACGCTTAACCAACTGAGCCACCCAGGCACCCCTCTTTGTCAATTTCTACCAGCAAATCTCTTGCCCATCTCATTCCATCTTTGTGTCTGCTTCTTGGATGTACTACAGTCACCCAGGAGCCCATGGGGCTAGAGTCTTGAAAAGTGGGATAGGGACGGAGATGAAGCCAAAGAGACAGCAGTGGATCAGGTCATGGTAAGGACTGAAACTTATTGTGAAATGAGGATGAAATAGTTTTGAGTAGAGAAATCCTTTTTTAACAGGATCCTTCTGCCTGCGCTGGGGAGGCAAGGCCAGGAGCCCCAGTAGGAGGCCATTACAATAATCAACAAGAAGGGTGGCTTATTTCAGGATGGTGTCAGTGGGGGTGATGGGAAATGGTCATACTCCAGATATATTCTGAAAGAAGAACTAAAAATATTTAGTGATGGAAAAAAATGTGGGCTGTAGAAGAAAAAGAAAAGTCAGTGAAGAAAATAAGGCCATCAATTTGAGCATCTAGGTGAATAAAGGTATCCCCTTCAGAAGATTTGTTTTGGAGCAGAATATCAGGGGCTCAGTTTAAGCTATTCCATGCATACAGATAGAAAAGGATCTGAAAATATTATCTTATAGTTGCATATGAAGAATTTTGGTTGAGAAAAAAAGAGAGAAGTGGGAGAAAAAGTAAAACATACTTAATAATGCAAATAACCTAGGGAGAATAACTAAAATAAGATGTTATTTGTTGTGAGTTCCCAGTTGAAATTTAGTTCCAGGTGAAGATCAATGAATTCCCAATTTGATAACATGTTGTCCACTGGGTCTTATGATCTAGATTCCAAAGCATGAGCAATAGCTATGTTCTGCCTAGACTGCAAATGGTATCTCTGCTCAAACTCAGGACATTTATAATCACGAACATCAATGCATCTTTCAATACAAATTAACTCATCAAAATAGTTCATCTTAAACGACATCTCAAAACCTCATTAATTTCAACATTAGTATCTTTGGTATCTTTATTTATGTAATTTCTTTTCTCTAAGAGTTGTTTTGTAATACCTTTGTTGCCACACTTGAATCTGTAACTGAATCCCTTACTTACACATTCTTGATGGTTCTTTCTCAGTCCCCTCAAATTCTTAGCTTAGAGCTTAGATTTATTGCCAGCGAAGTGTCTCCCACCTTCTCTTTGGCATGATACTGGTAGCCAATGTTCCTCCATATCTCAAACAGGTAATTCATTCACTTGATGTAAGATATGCAAGTTAAGTAAGCATCACTTTATTTTAAAGCTTGTTCCTCCTATATAAAATAATAATAATAAAGTCAACAGTTATTTTAACGATAGAAGTGAATTCTACTGAATAGAATATCCAGCCCATGATTTATCTTTTGTCAGAAAGTGGTAACTCATCTTTTAAATTTCAACTATTAATTATTATTTGATTTGTAACAGTAGTATGCTTGATAAGGGATTCGAAGTTAGAGACATTGGTTAAAATACTGGCCTACTACTTTTGAATAACGTTTAATAAGCCTCAGTAAGATAGAAGATCATAACTGTAAAGGTCTTTCAACATAATTTGTGGCTAGTGTTAAAGGTAGAGGACCCTCTCACTGCTTCCTTTGAAGAACAATGGCAGTTAAAGCAATGTGCACAGAGAAGCATTAAGGAAGTTTAACTCTTGCAGTTGGAGGCTAATCCCCAATAATTTAGACATTACTTGAGCAATGTCTATAAACCGAGAGAGCCAGACTGTGAACATAAAGAAACAAGATAGAGAAAACTTTTGTTGGGATGTTGATAAGCCTAACTGGCGTAAAGCTGGTGCCATGCACAATCAGGAAGGAGACAGAAAGAAAGCTGGATGAATGCTGTGTGGTCTCATGGTCAGGGAGAAGAGGACTCCTGCACAGCGGAGGACACAGCCCCTACTAGTACATTGAGGGGTATTTTTAAAGCTGTTTCATGTGATGAAGTGAGAGGAGGTCCTCTCATATTCTTCACAAAATAGCCATCAAAATATACATTGCTCACTTATGTTTTAAGAAATGTGAGTAAATGCATGTGTGTCCATTTGGGTGATTGTGGAGAGGTTGGTTAAGATGACAAAATGTTGAATTTTGCTTCAACTTTGGACTAAAGGCTGCTCATCAGAGGACAGTCACAAATGAGTTAATGTGAATATTCATAATTGTAAGTGATCAATGGCAACATTTAAAGTTACTGATTATAATAAATCTATGCTTGGTCACCTGGGTGCCTCAGTCAGTTAGGCATCTGCTTTTGGCTTAGGTCATGATCTCAGGGTCCTGGGATCAAGTTCCGCATTAGGCTCCCTGCTCAGCGGGGAGTCTGCTTCTCCCTCTGCCCCTCCCCCTGCTCATGCTTTCTTTCTCTCTTTTAAAAAATAAAAAATAAATCTAAAAAAATAAAATAATATCTCTGTTTTATTCTTGCAATACCTAGTTGACTAATAAAGCAGTCCACATCATGTTAAAAAAAAAAAATGAGGAACATCCCATATGGTTCAAGTGGAGAAAGTAAGCCAGGGTATAATAGAATCTGTAGAGGAAAGTAAGAGCCAAGATAGACAGAAGTTTTAGGCTATATTAAGAATTTTCTAAGTACTAATTGACTTTAACCAGGGAAGAGTTAAGATCAGATTCACTCTTTTAAAAGTTACCCAAAGTAGGGACGCCTGGGTGGCACAGCGGTTAAGCGTCTGCCTTCGGCTCAGGGCATGATCCTGGTGTTATGGGATCGAGCCCCACATCAGGCTCTTCCGCTATGAGCCTGCTTCTTCTTCTCCCACTTCCCCTGCTTGTGTTCCCTCTCTCGCTGGCTGTCTCTGTCTCTGTCGAATAAATAAATAAAATCTTAAAAAAAAAAAAGTTACCCAAAGTAAAAATACAAAAAATTTATTGAAATGAGCAAAAACGGATGCAAAGAGATTAGGTAGGAAACTATCACAATATTTTAGGCAAGAGAGAATGGTATCTTGCACCAGAGTGGGAAGATTAAGATTAGTGAGAAGCAGGTATATTCAAAGTGATAGTTCATGATAGTTTGGGGATGGAGGGCACTGGTGAAAGACAAGTGAAGATGACGCAGAAGTTTTGGCTTTAACTAACTAGATGACTGACCAATCATTTCCTGACATTGGAAAATGGAAGGCAGAAAAAAGTTGAGTGGGAAATATCACTGGACTAGTTCATTTGAGGTGTTCAAAAGTATCCAACTGAGCATGTGAAATAAACATGTTACGTATTGGTTTGTATTTCCAAAATCAGGTTAAGACTGAAGACACAGATTTGAGAGTCATTGTCTACCCAATAATCATTCTCCATTTCTCTATCGCTCACAGCGCTCTGATCTTGTTCAAACAGATAATATGTCCAACTAAAAATACACACATATCCAGGTTGGTCACATGACTCAGATTTGTTCACTGAGACATAAAAGGAACTCTTCTGGGAACTGTAGGGGTGGTGTTTGCCTTCCTGGTGCATGCACCATTCTTTTGTCCATGTGTCCTTCCCCTTTATTTCTGCCTGAGGAACCACAATACACCTAGAGATACAGCAGCTATATTGTAACTACCTTCTTAATATAAGTGGCAATCAAAGTGATGGGACTAGATAACGTGTAGGAGAAACAGAAAGGCAGAATGCAGAGCAAGAAGCAAATATGTCCAAAGACAAATCCTAAACAACTTCAAAATTAAATGCTTAATTAGAGGAGAAAGCGTTGGAAGAATAAACTGAGAATGAGTAACAAAAGATGCTGGGGAAGAAAAATGACAGAGTGTGCAGGGGGAGAAGGAGAACAAAGAGAATGTTTTCAACAAGGAAAGAGTGGCCAATCATTTTAAATGATGTTGAGAAATTAATAAAAATAGTTCATATTTCCCATCTAGAGAAAGCCAAGATAAACATGTAAAAATTAATACAATGCATAGGAGAATTCAGCAAGTGGATCAGATAAAGGATAGCAATCAAAATTTGTCCCAGTTGAACTTTCGACCCTTCCTGCAACATGAATACCTTTCAGGTATTACTTTTTCTCCCTTGACTTGACTGTTCTGGTTTTTGTTTCATCACCTTCCTGAAGACTCATTTCATAGCCATTGCTGGGTAGTCAATGGTACCCCCACAATGTCGCTTGTACCCTCTCAATGTCATTGGCAACTCATTTGTATAAAAGGGAATTTTTCATGTTTGGGACTTTTAACTGGTGTTTGTTTTGGGAAAAGTTCTCAAAGTCATTATTCTGCAGAAAATCCTAGCTCATGCTCCCCCCAAAAATCAGTCCTTTTCTGACTGAGAAAAATCTAACAGCAATATTGAAATGAAGTCCATCCCCAACCAGTGTGTTCATAATTTTTCTTTGTATAAGAGAAAATTGTTAGTACCTGAGCAAAACTTTTCCCAGTATAAGAGCCATTTAAGAAAACGACTACAATTATTTACTATCATTACTGCAGAGAGGCATGTAAAAAGATGAATCTTTGAATCCTTCTATGGTTATAGAAAATGCATTTTATAAAGATGAATGTTATAGAACATTTATTTTTACTTCAGGCCATGCCCACTGTATGGGAGCCAATAAAATATTCATTTTCTGCTGTCCTCCTTTTTTTTGGGGGGGGAGTAATGGGTTGTCATAAAGGGCCATAAAACATCATTACTCTAAGAAGCTTTGAGACAAAGAGAGCCAACTCACCTCATCCATCCTCAAGTCAGGAGTTAGTGCCTACGTGGCATTATTATGCTCCATATGTTTGATAACCAGGCCAGTCCCCAGGAAGTAGTGAGCTAGGCCTTGTTTGGCAAGGGGAGAGCACTGTGTCAATGAAGGACCTTGTTCTGGCTGCCGGGTATTCTCCAATGCAATTACAGAAAAAAAATATCCCATGTGAGCTTGTGGTTGCTCTGCCTTCTCCACCCTTCCCCTTGAAAGTGAAATTCTGGAAGCTTGAGAAGTGGGATTTGGTGAGGAATGTTAGCAAATTGTTTAGCTTACCTTTTGGGAAAGCAAAATTGGTACCTGCTAAGATCATGCTGTATTGATTTCTTATCACTTCACAGCAAATTGCCACAAACTCTGTGGTTGAAAACATCACTTATTTATAATCTCATTTTCTATAGGTCCAAAATCTAGACACAGTATAACAGTTCTCTGCTCGGGATCTCATAGGACTAAAATTAAGGTGTTAGCCAGCTGAGATCTCATGTGGAGCTTGGTGTCTTCTCCCCAAATTTGTCAGGTCCTAATGGATGTAGAATGAAGGGCCCCCTTTTTAAACTGTCAACCAGGATAGCTCTTAACAACTAGAAGCCACCACTCATGTCCTAGCTAATTGGCTCGCACCACAGATGGTTCATAACATGACTGTTTGCTTTGTTCCAAGCTAGCAGGAAACAACTTTCTGACTTCTAGGATGGTCTGGACCCTTTTAAAGGGTTTACCTGGTTAAGTCATGTTCACTCAGAAAAATCTCCCTTTACATTTACTCAGTCAACTGTTTAAGGATCTCGATTGTATCTATAAGATCCATTTGCCATTATTATCATCTCAGTAATAAAATCCCATCACATTCACAAATTCCACCACCACTCAGGAGAGAGGATTATCCAGGGTGTGTATTTCAGAAGGAAGGGACCTTGGTGTCAGATGTGCCACCTGCCATTATGACCCAATTAGAGAGGTCTTCTCCAGAAAAAACTCCTCCTTATTTTGCTTTATATTTTTCATAGCACTTACAAATATTGTCTCATACAACATTTTTTAATTTATTTACTTATTTATTTAATTGTCTCTCCCATTAGAATGTCAGCTTCCATGGAGCTGGGCCTCTGCCTTATTTTCCCCATACAGATGTGTCTGCATAGGAGCCATTCAGTAAATACTGGTTGAGTAAATGAATGAAAGGAGTGAATTAATGACCAGGGAATCAAAAACGCAGGTTTTCTGCATCCTGATAGGGTGCCTTTTCCCCCACGTTGCCCACAAAGAAATGGAGAAAGTCTCACTGGCTCTCTCCTCAGGGCTGCCATCCTGCAGACAGCTCCCTGGATTTACGCTTGGGCCAGCATGAGCGTGTTTTCTATCCGCCACGGCTCTGTGATTCATACTTTGGCTAACTTCGCCTTTCATTTCCCTTCTACTCTTCTTGTTTTCAATTTCCAATGTTAATTTTACATATGCACAGAGCTAAATCTATTTCATGGCACGAAAAGTCACGCGCACAAGCACGCATGCGCACGCGCACACAAATGGCCAGCCCCTTTGTGTACCTTCCTCGCATCCACTCCCGGAAGCAGTTTGACTTCTAATGCGTTTGTAAGCAGGACGCTTTTGCTATTATTTCTTATCATCACTTTTGGGGACTATCTGTTGTGGTAGTTGAAGACAGGGCTCCAGATTTCAAATGTGGGGTGCAGATCACCCAATGGGCAGCTTCCTTTCTTTGGGATCCTGAGATTCTTTCCGTGTAACATCTTCTGCGTGACGGTAACCTCAAGAGAAGGCTGCCACTAGCTCATCAGCATTGAGTCCCCAGAAGTGGTAGAAGTATGGTCTCCACCACCTGCAATGAAACGCTGACAGGTGTTTTGTTTTGTTTTTAAGAGATTTGGGTTGATTTGAAAAGCTGCCGTTATCAGGCTGCCGTGAGAAGTAGTGGGGATCCAAAGTGACATTGAATAAGTGAAGCATTTTGTTACCTGAGTGATTGCTAGCCTGGCATTTTTTTCTGTCTCGCATGGGGCCCGTTTGTCACTTTTCTTACTCTCTTACACGTTCTCGACTTGTTCTTCCTGCTTCTCCCACCCCTGGATCACTGGTAATTTAGGCACCCTCTTTCCTAGCCCATTTCTGCTGTTCTTAAGTTTTTAACCCCTCCTCTGTTTGAACGCAATCCCCAAAATCCTTGCTCCTCAGTATTTTGCAAGGTACTTCTATTTGTGTAGCTTCTCCTTTGCATTTCAGCTTTGAAATTCAGGATTTTGTGACACTGGAATAAGTCACTTAACCTCTCAGATTCTCTGCTCTCTAGTCTGTAAAATCTGGATAAAGTCCTCTAATGACTTCACAGTGTTGTTAAGAGGGTGAAATAAGTCATATATGTAAGTACTGTTTGCAAACTCGAAAGCACTCTTTTGATGTTATTGTTAGAATGCAGAGGGATGAATCTGCCTTTGCTGTGGTTGAAGACCCAGGTTCAAGTACTGCTGGTCTTGGGTGAGTCACCTTAAGCAGCCTTTCATCATTCCAGCTTTTATATCTCTTGCTTTTTCAGTTTCCATGGCCTGCATTGTTCATTCCCACGTGCAAACTGAGCTCTTGAACTGGACTGACTGAAGGAAGGGTCTGTAACTCCTTCACGTCTGCTGCTGTCTGATGAGTCAGCTGGCTTCCTTCTGTTTTCATGGCTAAGCCCTCTGCAGAGTACCTGTGAGGGTAGGTGCTATGGTCGAATCTGTCCCCCAGATTCCCATGTGGAAACCTGCCCCCTAAAGTGATAGTATTAGGAGTTGGGGCCCTTGGGAGGTGATTAGTTCGTGAGGGTCAGGTCCTCATGAATGGGATTAGTACCGGTATAAAACAGACCCTGGAGAGATCCCTTGCCCCTCCTGCCATGTAAGGACACAGCAAAAAAGGCTGAGCTGTGGAAGAGGGATCCTGCTGGCACCCGAGCTCAGACTTGCAACCTCCAGAATGGGGAGAAATAAATTTCTGTGATTTATAAGCTACCCAGTCCGTGGTATTTCATTACAGCAGCTCGAATAGACTTCAGACAGAGGGAAATGGCCAGCTGGAGTGATCGTCACCACAGCAGGCCGGCTCGGGGGCTGCTTCTCAAAGATGTCCCTTGGCCTGGTAAAGGGCACAGTGGAGGCGCCTCTCAGCTGACCGCTACTAAGTCAGCACTGCACCCAAAACAACCTAATCAAAGTCTCCCTTCCTAAAGGATAACCTCAGGGGAACAAAGAGAAGGGCGGCCTCTCAGCTCAGGGCTGTACTCCTGAGTAAAAATGATCAAACTTCTTTGCTAATTAGGGAGCTTGTTGAATCCTCCAGAATCAGAACTGGGACTGTGGGTCATTGTGCCACCCATACAGCAACTTCTACCTTAACTTCAAATTCTTAAATGTTTAAAAATGTTTCCCCCTTAGCAATTTGTATATGTCTTTCCCTTATGACCTTGAAAGCTTGGGCAGCTGCACCACTGCAACTTCAAGTCCAAGTTGTCTTTGGACACTGAATGACAAAATTCTTTGACACCTAACTCTCTAATGAGAGTTTACATTGTACACTGAGAACGCACACTGGCCCTTTGCACACATTTTCACTGTAAGAATTTGGTAGCTGGAAATGACTGGATTAGGACACAGGAGGCACAAATAGAAAGCACGCTAGCCCCTACCAGCTCGTCAGCATAGAGACAGACAAGCTCTCAGGTCACTAGTGTTCATCTCTAGTGCTAAAGGCAGGAGACACCAGGCAAGAACGTTTCCATGGAGCTGGAAATTTCTGGCAGTAACACGCTCTCCTGGATGTGGGACAGAGCAAGGGAGCTGGCTGGGGATGGTGGGCAGGATCTTTCAAACGTTTTTGACCATGACTGACTGAAAGAAATGTAGTGAACATTGTATTCTGCATTATGACCCAATAAAAACCACACACACACACACACACACACACACACTCACACACACACACTCACATGTGCACACACACATACAAACATACACACGTAACTGGAACAAAAGTTAATACAACACTTAGCCTTACAATATGTGATCCAGTCCTGCATTTTCCATTCTATTCTATTTCATTTTTAATAAAATATGATGATGACAGACTACATTGGGTATGACCCCTCATTTTAAAAACATGTTACAGGAAATTTTCTGAGAGTTATGGTCGGTCTGTCTTACCCTCTTGGTTCTTCATTGGAAGTGAAGTTTTGCCTTTTTGGAAGAGATGAGATGGGGTTGGGGGTTGGGATAATTTTGGTGCACAACTTCCCCATGTGCAATGTGATTTCAAGAAATCCAAACCTTTTTCGCATGAGTTTTCTGACACCTGAAATCCATCATCGCTTCTGTCTGGGGCTTCAGTAGAGGTGTTTCAAGTGTCTGGTGTGTGTCAGGCACTTTTTTCCTTAAGAAGGAACTTTGGGTGATTATTTTCTTTTTTCTGCTTTTTGATGGTTTCCTTTTTTCTAATAAAAATAATTTATCTAAAAAGGAAAACATTTTAGAATTATTTTCAGTGACTTTGATAAAATAAACATTTGTTTCTATTTGTTCAAAATGTCTTAACTGATAGAAATTGACTTATTTAGATTCTAATATTAACGTTCAAGTTTAGTTTAATATTTTGGGAAGGAAGAGAGCTGTACATGTGAAGAAACCTACAGTAATGCCATGTATGCTCAAGTCTTTGCAAGTTAGCCTTCAAAATATTAACCCACCACCTAGACCTGCCTATGAATTTATTTCTTATTTATTTATTTTTAATTAACATACAATGTATTATTTGTTTCAGGGGTACATGTCTGTGATTCATCAGTCTTACACAACACTCAGCGCTTACCACAACACGTACCCTCCCCAGTGTCCATCACCCAGCCACCCTATCCCCCTACCCCCATCCACTCCAACAGCCCTCAGTTTCCTAAGATTAAGAGTCTCTTATGGTTTGTCTCCCTCTCTGGTTTCGTCTTGTTTCATTTTTTTCCTCTCTTCCCTTATGATCCTCTGCCTTGTTTCTAAATTCTGCATGTCAGTGAGATCATATGATAATTGTCTTACTCCGATTGACTTATTTTGCTTACCATAATACATACCTTCTAGTTTCATCCACGTCATTGCAAATGGCAAGATTTCATTTTTTCTAACATCTCACTCTGATCCTGGGAAACAAAAATACTTTATTGGCCTTTTACCAATGGAAAGAAGAAGGTGCCAATAATCACTGGATACTTGCTAACTAATAGAAGCCTGTCCTTTCTCAATTTCTAATAGCATGTCAAGCCATCATTCAAAACAGAATCACACAGAGTGGTTTGGTTCTTTTGTCTCTTGATTTATTTTTGTTTGTATATTCAGAAAGTCAGTCTGAATGGCTTGTCTTACCCATTACAATAGTCTGATGTTTTTCAAAGTCCCATATAATATTCAGACTCTCATCAGAAATGTTCTTCCTGGAGCGCCTGGATGGCTTAGTTGGTTAAACCTCCAACTGCTGATTTCTGCTGAGGTCATGATCTCAGGGTCATGAGATCAAGCCCTGTGTTGGGCTCTGTGCTCAGCAGAGAGTCTGCTTGGGATTCTCCCTTTCCTTTTTCTGCCCCTCCCCCCCAAATAAATAAGTAAATATTTTTTTTAAAAATGGTCTTCCTTCCTGCAGCATTATTTACAATAGCCAAGATATGAAAGCAACCCAAGTATCCATCAGCTGATGAATGGATAAAGATGTGGTGTATGTATACAATGGAATATTACTCAGTCATAAAGAAGGATGAGATCTTGCCATTTGCAACAACATGGATGGACCTAGAGGTTATTATGCTAGTGAAATAAGTTACTCAGAGAAAGACAAATACTATATGATTTCACTTATATGTGGAGTCTAAACAACACAACAAATGAATAAACAAAAAGCACAAGCAGGCGCCTAAATACAGAGAAGAAACTGATGGTTACTAGACGGGCAGAGGTGAGGGACGGGCAAACTAGGTGAAGGGAAGTGAGAGATACAGGCTTCCAGTTATGGAATGAGTAAGTCACGGAGATAAAAGGTACAGCATAAGGAGTATAGTCAACGGGGTCATAATAGTGTTGTGTATCAACAGAGGTAGCTTCACTTGCGGTAAGCGTAGCGTCACTTCTAGAGTTGTTGAATCACTATGCTGTACACCTGAAACTAGTGTAACATTGTGTGTCAACTATACGTCAGTTAGAAAATGTTCTTCCTTCTTACCGCTATTACTGCGTTAGCTTTTTGACTGCCTTCTTTCTCCTCCAGGCTTATCCTCCTACAGTTTAGCCTACTTACTATTCTTACCAAACTGTTCACTTCTCAGTTTCTTATTCATTCCCCAAATTTTCTAATTCTGTGTGTTGCTATATGCTATCCTTCCTGTTGGAATGTCTTTCCTAACTTGGAGTGTTGAAGTTTACCAATCCTCCAGGGATCAACTGAAATATTATTATTCATTCAATGAATAATTGAATATATATAATATCTATCATTATTGTTATATATTCCTAACTCTCATAGTACTTACAGTCTAGTTGGGGAGGAAGGGGCAGTAAACATTTACAATGTGATGACTATCATGTTAGAGGAAGAGTAGGGTTTTCTGAATTTCCATAAAAGGAACATTTCAAGCCAGTTTATTGGAATTAGGGAAGGCTTTAGAATAATTAAAAGTTAGGCTAAAACTGAAATACTTGGAAGACAGTAGGGAAAAAAGGAGAATGATCCAAATGAAAGGAAAAGCACATATGAGAAAGCTATAGCACTTGTAAGGAACTAAAACACTTAGTAATGGCAAGCTCAGTACTGTGTCAGGGTATAGTGCTTGGCTTGCCCATGTGGTTAGTGCTGTAATTCCAATGTTATTTTTTCCCTTACATACATTCAACATAAAACCGCATCACAATGATGTAGAAATAATACGGTGTTTGTGGAGCCTAACTCACTGCTCTTACTCTAATGAGGATACCAAATTGAATAAAAATCACAGCAATCTCTAATTATGTGTAATAACACTGAATTGAAAAAAAATGTTGCTGAAAAAAGTTAGAGCAAAATTGGCCACTTTATTTTTTTATTTTTTTAAAGATTTCATTTATTTATTTGACAGAGAGAGACAGCCAGTGAGAGAGGGAACACAGGCAGGGGGAGTGGGAGAGGAAGAAGGGCTCCCAGTGGAGGAGCCTGATGTGGGGCTCGATCCCAGGAACCTGGGATCATGCCCTGAGCCGAAGGCAGACGGTTAACGACNGAAGAAGCAGGCTCCCAGCGGAGGAGCCTGATGTGGGGCTCGATCCCAGGAACCTGGGATCATGCCCTGAGCCGAAGGCAGATGCTTAACGAGTGAGCCACCCAGGCGCCCCAAAGAAGACAATTTATTTATTTATTTATTTATTTATTTATTTATTTATTTAACCAGAGAGAGAAGAGAGAGTGTGCACAAGCAGGGGGAGTGGCAGGCAGAGGGAGAAGCAGGTTCCCCGCTGAGCAAGGAGCCTGATGCAGGACTTGATCCCAGGACCCCAGGCTCATGACCCAAGCTGAAGGCAGCTGCTTAACCAGCTGAGCCACCCAGGCATCCCAAAATTGGCCACTTTAAAACTAAGCAAAAACCAGATCATGCAGGCACTCCAACCTGAAAGAAACAGGGAGCCCTTGACATATTTTCAGCAGAAGATTGGCTGTATTGGTTTTGCTTTTGAGAATAACAGTTTTGGCTGCGATAAGGAAATCTGATTAAAGTAAGGCAAACTTGGAAAGAGAGGCTTTTACAGAAATCCAAATGCAAAAAGACGCTGGCCTAAACTCGAGAAGTGGCAAGAGAGAGAGGGAACTGAGAAGTTTCCAGAAATTTAATCATGGAATGCAGGCTTTGCTGAAGGACTGGATGTAACGGTGTGCAGGAGGGAGTGAGTAGTGGAGCACAGTGCCCAGTCATGTGAGTTGGGCAATGAGTGAGCTGAGAGTACCATAGGAGAGGGAATGATTGTAGGGTGAAGGATGATTTTACACTGTGACATGTTAATATTCCGATACTGATGGGAAAGCTAAAGAAAAGGTAACTACGGTACATGGCAGGATATTGGGACCTAAATGTCAAGAGATGTTTGAGTTTTATTTGGGACTTTGTGAATCAGATCAGTAGATGGTAATTTAAACCATGGGAATGACTGGCATTCACAGGAGCAGATAGGGAGTTGACCTGGAACACACACCCCAAGGAACACAAAGCTTAATGGCTTGGAAGTGTAGGAGTAATGATCAAGAACAACCAGAACGACGTGGAGAAACCAGAGGGTGTGTTGTCACAGGAAGGAGAAAGAGTGCTTTAAAGGAAAGAGGCTTGTAGTGTTCAATGTTTAGAAGTCAGGAGAAGATAGAGTTGGAAACGCAAAAGGATGGGCAGTGGAAATTTAAATGGTAGATTTTCCATCACATCTAGAGAGAAGAAGGGACGCACCATCCAATACAGATAATCCTGTGGATACATCGGGAATTTCTATCAGATGGCTTCTTTCTCTGTAAAATTAGAGGCTAGTTTATTTGCTTAGATTCCTTTGTTGTAATATTCAAACTACATTTGTTGAGTGTTGTGAATCAAAGCACAATAGGTTAGCTTGTATCAGCTGAATTTTGTGAGGATGAAACTGAGGACTGGCTATTTAAGGTTAGTTCCAGGGTCTAGAGTCAGTGGTGGGTGGAGGTGGAGGTAAGCTCGGTACAGACAGGAAGTTTGGAGGAAGCTCTGAGCAACAAAGCCTGAGTCCTAAATCCTGTACAAGCCTGCCGCTGTCTTTCCATTTCCACAGACATTAAACAACAAACTTGTCCAAATTCTAGCCCTTGTTTTGAAAGTGATAGGAGACAAACCTTCAATTAAGTGTCTTCCTGATTTCTCCTTTAGAGATTCTTAAGAAAGAGGGGAACAGTGGTGTATTATCACAGCACCTCTGCATTCTCAAGGAATTATGCTCGTGGTCTTCCAAGTTTGAGAGTAGTGATGGTCATTCTAACCTAACATGTAAAATCGGGGTTGGACAATATAGATCAGATTTTTATACCACGAGGGAAAGAAGTCTTTATTTAGAGAGAAAGTACCTGACCTTAAATCTCAATTTTGCCACTTAGTCCCTGTATGATTTTACAAAACTTATTTAAACCCAAGCTGCTGTTTGTTCATCCATAAAATGACGGTATTGAAGTCTGCTCCATTGAATGTACATAGCTACTGTGAAAATTAGAGCAGGCAGTGAGTATGAAAGCACAGCTAATCAAATGTAAGTTATAATAAAACCCAAAGAAGTGCCTGGGCCATCTCTGTGTGCAATGAGATCCATCTGCGTTCTTCAAAGTGGGCTCATCTTGACGTAAGAGGGTAGAATCATAGATGGAGTAGAAAATATAAAGAACAATCTAAAGTCAACTTCCAAACAACAGAACTCAACTAATCAACACTATTAATTAATCGGTCAAGGGTGTGTGTGTGTGTGTGTGTGTGTGTGTGTGTGTGTGTGTGTTTCGTGTTTGATGCGTAGGAGAAAGGCACTCCCTCTCCACCCCTACTCCCTCCACACCCTACCACCAAATTCCTAGGATACATCTTGGAATCAAAAAACGGTTAAATATCTGCATCAACAGTATCGGAGATTTATGCACGGCAAACTTTAAATCACTTTGGGTTCAGTAATTTCTATTACAATATATTTCACAAGGCAGGGACAGTTTAGAAGTTTATAAGTTACGGTTTTCCCCCAATTAATTTTGAGATGGCCAAAAATATAATGCCATTGTTCAAGTAGTTTAAGAAATTATAATTTTACTTTAGGCCATCGTTAGACATTTGACCCTGTTCAAGTGAATCTACTTAAATTTGTTTATAGGAGTGATGAATTCTTAGCTCTAAATTTTGCAATCATCTTGCAGTCATCTCACCCTGCCTGGAGTATCTTTCCTCCTAAATGGGCCCTTCCGATAGCTGCAAGTGAGCACATGTCCAGCCTTTGTTTGCAGAAATATGACTGGAAGTGCATTCACTTTGAATCCCTGCTTTTGCAATTTAGAAAAAGACTGTTGACGTGTTTTAGCAATGGAAGCGGTGTCTAACAATCTGCTTCTCCCCCAGTCCTTTACTGTAAAGTCCTATGAGGACAGCAGGGGAGGTCAGGCCAACTTTTACCCGATCCCTGTCTGAGTGAAATACCAGCTAATGAGGAGGTTGAACCTTACAATAATGAGGGAGTGTAGTTATTCTGAGAAGTTCAATTCCGATGTGATCCTCTTCCTAACGTAATTTCAAATGAAACTGAAACACTCCAAAGGCAGACACAAGCAACACGATGGCCATTTCTCTTCCACCTCTTGCCCCACGTTCCCCTGACATGAGCTCAGGTGTGGGACTTACTCCATATCATACCCAGTTAGTGAATGAAGTTACCATAGACTAGTTGTGGTGATGCTATACCCTCACCAATAGTCAGTACAGGCATAGGCATGTGATAAAAATTCTGGTCAACAAATATAGGTGAAAATCTGCTCAAAGCCTCCTGGGAAAGGTCTTATTCATTACTACAAAAAGGTGTAAGAAGTTGCTCCAGTGTTCTCCTATCCCTTGGTGAGTTGTGTGTGGACAGTTGTCTAGAGGCAGGATTTCGAAGGGCATGGCTGCCATTTTGTGATCAAGCTGGACAACGATGGCCAGGGTGGCGCAGACAGCAGAGTGGAAATTTAGAAAGAAACTGAGTCTTTGATGTTGTCATATTGCTGAGCAGACAAATTCTGTAACAAGCTGACTCTATCTAGGCTCATTGTTATTTGCAGCCAAAAGCACCTTACACCACCCTTAACTAATTTTTCATGAGATGATTTCAAACTTTTGTTCTCATCAAGGCCGGGTTCATTGGCAGACCTTCCATTACCTTCCTGCTGGAATGAATACCCACAAGTTCACTTCATAGAGGTAGAAAGTAGTGTAAATAGGGGAAAAAATAGCAATGTACTATGGTACTATCCTAGACACTAGTCTTGGAATCAGAACTTTATTTACTGTATTTGGTTTATCAGTGTTTTGAACCCTTCTCATGCGCTGAGTCAGGAGCAACACCTCTGCCCCTTTGCTGCCTCTGTAGACGTTCCTGAGCATGGCCACTCGTTGTTGAAACCTCTGCAACCCCCTTGAGAGGTGCTGTTTGTGTAGTTTCCCACCCAATCTCAACTTCTGTCATGTAGTCTCACCCTGCTGCCCTCCACACACCAGTGTGACATGTTCTCAATCGTGAGCTTGACTCATAACTTCGGCAATACTCAGCAGTGTTCTCTGTGTCCTTGGCTTCCACCCTAGAACTCCGAACAGTGTCTGAAGATTAGAAACCTGCAACCACAACCCGACTGAAATAAGAGCTCTTCAAATAGACATTACACTATTGTTACACTATGAATATTGAGACTGTCTTATTTCAGATTCTCATTAATTATCCAATTAAAATTGTCAGCCAACTTTTTTCTTCCTCTTCTAGCTCAGCCTCCAACATGTTCTCTTAATCTATGTTAGAGTGTCTTAAGTCTTACTCTGTTCCAATAACATTTTTAAATCAATGATTAAAAAATAATAAAATAAAATGATTAAATAACTTATTCTTGTGTCTTCAAACTCTATTTAAAAATTACCTATGCTATTTTTCCTTAGGTTTCCTTTTATATTATATGTAGTATATATATAATACGTAATATACAGGTAATACATATAAATTGTACATATTATAGGTAAGATACACATATATTTTATATCTAAAAGTTCTCCTGAAGCCAAAATTACCATTATTTATTTTTTAAATATTCATCCATCTTTTTTTATTTCTAATGTGAACTTTCCTATACTTCCTATACTGTTTTTTGTTTATGTCAACCTTGGGTTTTTTTGTTGTTGNTCCATCTTTTTTTATTTCTAATGTGAACTTTCCTATACTTCCTATACTGTTTTTTGTTTATGTCAACCTTGGGGTTTTTTTTNAACTTTCCTATACTTCCTATACTGTTTTTTGTTTATGTCAACCTTGGGTTTTTTTGTTGTTGTTGTTGTTGTTGTTGATAATTAGTTTAGTTTTTTCTTCTTAGGCAAAACCTGTCTCCTTTACCCCAAAACACTACTCCTATCACTTGCACTATTGTTGGAGAGTGATTATCTTCCACTCTTCTTATATCATGTAGTGTGTGTATGCGTGTGTGTGTGTGCGTGTATGTGTGTACAGGTGTTGGGGGTATGACACTTTAAGACAGACAGTGAGGAAAGAAGGAGCTCTTTCCCTTGACACTCTCCACATCAACCTCAACTTCATTTCTTTGGAAGGTCCAGCTGACTCAGTTTTACATCCAGGATTCCATGACACCCCCACATGTACTTCAGGGGTTTGGCATCAAGTTCCTAGTTCACACACCATGTTGAAGGTCTAACTTACTTGGATAGTTGGACACGGTAGTCATCTGAGGATTTTAAGCTTGAGTGTCACAGTGTCATATTTGACTTTTAAGTTAGTCACTCTGGAGGATGGGTTCAAAATGGATTTGAAGGGAGACACATCTGGAATCCAAGAGACCCTTTGAGAGACTGTGTCCATATTCCAGAAAATATCTCAAGAGATTTCAGTTCAGGGAATAGAATCAGATATGAAAAGAGAATACAAATTTAAGAAATGCTTATGGTAAAGTCAGTGGGGGTTAGTCATTGATTAGATACCAAGAGTGAGGAAGGCAGAATCAAAAGTATTCCCTGGGGCTTCTAGCTTGAGTTAACGGATAGGCAGTAGTGCCCCAACAAAAAAGAGGATAATACTGAATTGCTAATAATAGCTATCATTAGTTGAGGATTTATTTGCCAGGTGTTCTTCATTATGAATTTCATTTTTCCCTTTCATCCTTAGATTAAAATTTATTTTCACTTATAAAATGCATAAATTTTAAATAGCTTGCATAAAGTCACACAGATAGGGAGTGATGGAACCAAAATTCGTACTGGGGCACTTTGACTTCAGACCATGCTCAGACTTTTACTAAGCAGGGCTTATGGGGATGTGGGGAGGTAAAGAGGGGTCTGATGATGAGTCCTGTTTTAAGGATACTGGTTTTCAGATACCTTGTATGAGATCCCAGAGTCTTCCTTAAGCAAGGAGTTGGATATAAGAATCTGGATACATTTAAAGATTTGAGAAGCATTAACTTAACAGAGGAAAGATTAAAAATATTGACATGGGTGACATTATCCAGGGCACTGTAGAACTGTTCTGAGTTCTGAAGACAGAATAGCAAGGAACAGAAACATTGAAGATATGGGTAGAATAAGAGAGCCTGTTAATAAGAAGGAAGCAACAGTCAGGGATGTAGAACCAAGAGAATATTCCAGGAATGTTCAAGGGGGAGATTGCAAGCCCATGCTACTGGTGAGTCCAGTAAGAGAAATGCTGAGAACCTCCACTCACTTCTCAACATGAAAGTCATTGGGTGGGTCATTTTGATGGGTGGTCCCATCAAAAATAGCTACCCAAAACATGGGGGAGTAGATAAGGCAGAAGCCAGGAGGCCATAGGCTTGGAAACAAATGGGAGGTGGCCAAGTAGTAAGTCAAATTTAGATTAATTTCCCGAAAATATAGATAAGAAAAAGAGAGTGATTAAATGTTAGGTAAAGATGTAGAATCAAGGGAATTTATTTCTTTTTATTATTCATCTATTCATTTACAGTGATAGAAAATTAAATAGGTTGTTGCAAAATTGCCTGTGTAGAGGGAGAGGACGAAGACAGTCCAGGTGGTTATGGAGGAAGCCCCCATCCCACCCCAAGGAGAACAGCAGAGGATGAAGAACCCATGGGAGAAGGCAGAGAGGCTGGTGCCCTTACCACCCTCTGTATTTCCAACCCACCCCCTCCATTAACACTTCCTCTTGGTCTCTAAGAAGGCCCAAGAAACCCTACTCCCTTTCTTTAATTCTACTTTCCCTTTCGCTGCCAAGCTGTTAGGAAGACTGGTCTACAGGCAAAGACTTCATTTCTTTCCTGCTCACTCATTCTGCACATGTTTACAATCAGTCTTTCAATCCCATTGCACTAGTTAATTTATTCTCTCAAAAGCCCCATTGCTCTCCTGGTTTCCACATCTGGTGAACTGAGTCCTTTATTTTTTTTGCAACAATTGACTTCCATTTTCTTCTGTTTCTCCTATTTCTGATTATAAATCTTTCACCAATCCAGGTAGTAATCACATTGATTAAAACTTCCCAGGGCGCCTGGGTGGCTCAGTTGGTTAAGCGCCTGCCTTCAGCTCAAGGTCATGATCTCAAGCCCTGTGTTGTCTTCTGGCTACGTGCTCAGCGGGAAGTCTGCTCCTCTCTCACCATCTGCCCTTCCCCCCTGCTTTTGCAGTCTCTCTCTCTCAAATAAATAAATAAAATTTTTATTATTTACTCATTATGTCCTATAGATTCATCTTAAGGGCATGACAAATATTAAGCATTTAATATGCATACTTACTTATGAAGTAAGTACTATTATTATCCCCATTTTGTAATTGAAGGAACTGAGATTCAGATTGGTTAATGAACTGATGCAAGGTTACATAGCTACTGAGTGATGTACACAAAATTTGCACCCAGGCACTCTGACCCAAACCCTACGCTTGGAATCCCTCATCAATGACAACTAGCAGCAGCCCTTATCAGGCTCACGGTATAGGGTGACTACATATCCTGGCTGCCCAGGACCATTCACGTTTAGCCTGTCATTGCAACATACTTACTAAAGCATCCTCTTTTTATAATAAGAAATGCCCCAAATTGGGTGATAAATTACATGATCACACTAACCTTGTAGTCCCATTTTCCTGTGTTCACCCAAAAGCCGCCATTTCCAGAGTGCCTACTCACTGTACTAGGCATATCACATCCATAATTGCTAATCCTTACAACAGTACATTAAGCTTGGTTTCCTTATCCCCATGTGAAACCTCTTGAAAGAGGAGGTTAATTGTCTTAATAAAGGCCACATGCATACCAAGTGGCTGAAACTGGCAGGATAAAAACGTTGGTGTGTCTGGCTCTGAAACCTTCTCTGTATTTTTTTTCTCTCTTAGCATTCTACTCTTTCCTTCACCTCTCTCTGGACGTCTTCACGTGATCCCTTTTCTTCTACCTTACGTTATAGTTGTAGAATTGTCTATCAGTAATGGGAAGATTCCCCAACAACATGGCCTGTGCCTTAATCATTTTTATATCTGGAGGATCCAGGGCATTGTATGGTCCATGTAAAGCCCTTAGTCACTGTGTGTGTGTGTGTGTGTGTGTGTGTGTGTATTTATAAACTATAACTTAAGTTATATATATATATACACACACACACGAAATATTTAGTATATATATATTATATATACATATATGTATGTTTTGTAGTCTACTATTCACATTTATCCCAGGTGTTGGATTTAACTCTCAAGTGTTTCTGGCTTTCCTAGAGGCAGGCTTCTCACATATTCATTCCACGCACTACCCCATCCCCTGATATAGTCAGACACAGTCTGTTGAACACAATTTCCACCCAATGATTAGAAAACTCCGTCCAATCTAAGGCTCATCTGCCCCAACATCTTCTGTTATAATTTGTTAGTGCTGTGGGCCACCTCTTGCATTCTGAAAGCACCAACCATTTCCTCCTACCCAGACTGCACAGTCAGTGATATTTCCTCCCTCAGCCAAGGAACTGTCGTTCACTGTTTATGTTCACAGGCTGGGAGTGAATTAAAAATATTTTTGATCCTTGACTCAATAACTAACCCTTAGCATTATATGGTTTTAAGCTAGAGCAGTGATTCGCTGGGCTGGCTGTACAATAAAATCACCCGGGGAGCTTTAAAAAAAAAAAAATGACTGCTACCTGGACCCCACAACCAACCGGTTACATCGGAATCTCTAAGTTTCCACAGAGGTCCATGTTTCATTACACTTTCCCTCGGGTGATTCTAACGTGCAGCCAGGTTGAGGGATACTAAGCTAAAAGGAATTGTGCTGTCCCCTGTGAGACTTTGGGGGGGGGAATCCCCAAATAAGAAAATATCAAATAAGATGAAGAAGCCGTCTTATTACTATGGTGCAAATTTGTGGCTATTCATCGATGCTTACATAGTCTTTGCTTCTTTAAAAATGCAGAGTCAAATTCATCCTTATAAATGGACATGAGAGAAACCCTGATCTATTGTTAAGGTGACAGTTGACTGTTAAGGTGCTTCTGCAGGTGTCATCCACAAATTTTTGTTCTTTTTCATCGATAAATATATGATTTTTAGTGAAGATACCTGTATCATCAACAGATCAACAGATCGTGTTGTGAGTTTGAATTGTGTCCTCCCCATATTCATATGTTGGAATTCTAATGCACGGTACCTTCAGAATGTGACCGTATTTGAGATAGGGTCTTTCCAGAGGCAACCGAGGTAAAGTGAGGTCGTATGGATGGAGCCCTAATTCCATATGACTGGCATTCTTATAAAAAGGGGAAATTTGGACAGAGACACCAACACAGGGAGAATGCTACGTGAACAGGACAACAGCCATTTGCAAGTCAAGGACGGAGGCCTGAAACAGATCCTTCTCTCAGAGATTTCAGAAGGAACCAATCTTACCAACACCTTGACTTTTAGCCTTGAAATCTATGAGAAGCTATGTTGTTTAAGCTATGCAGTTTGCGGTGTTTTGTTAGAGCAGCCCGAGGAAATGAATACAGTTTAGCTTCACTTTACAGTCAAGTTGTGTTAGAAAAAGGATTTCTAAATCAACTGGTTCTATTCAAAAAACATTTTCCCATAGAAACGTTTTTCTCCATGGATATGTGATTTCTCAGCGAGCCACAAGGTACATTTACGCCTGAAATGTACTTATGGAACTAGACAAAGGAGCCAGGTAACAGACCCTGCAAGAAGAAGGGGAAACATGGGTGAAGAAAACTCGCAGCGTGGGTATATGGGTTTCCCCCCGACTACATGGGGAAAGCTGGGTCTTAGGTAGAAGAGGGAAGCTCTGATGGCATGAGGGGTGGGAAAGATAAGAGTTGAAGGCTTGCCTCAGGACTGTCTCCCAGCACAGTGAGTGCATGGAAATTCAGGGTATATGCAAACTCAAGATCTGAGAAGAGCCGACCCAAATCCATAAACCAGAGTAGAAACTTCAGGTGAGCTTTGGGAAAAAAAAGGAGATAGCCTTCAGGGATGTGAGCGTGAAGGCACAGGACTGAAGGAAAAAGCAAAGATTACACAATGAAGGAGTGTATAGAAGACCGGGTGATAATGCAACAGCACAGCCGGGGCCAATGCCAGCGATCAGGGCTTCTTGGGGAGAGGTTCTTATCTACCTAAGGGTCATTTCCCCAATGCATAGACAGGACAGCTCCATGCAAGGCCCAAGGATATACATTCTATTGCATTGTTTGGAGAAGACTGCTCACATTTTCCTCATGCCAAGTCATGAAACACCACTAGTCCAAATATGCATTGACTCTCTCTCTTCTGACTTCAGATCTCCTGATGGCATTGTGCACCTCTCCCCCGGCAGGCAGAGCCTTCCTGAGATAGGGAACACTTGTTCCACTCAGTTCTGCTTAAACTCAACACATTTCTTGTTTCAAATCCCTCTCCATCGAAACCTGACTCCAGTTTCCCCAGTGCACGTGAACTCGCGCAGGACACTGGAAACAATCTCCTAAAATTAGTTCACGATGGGTCAGTGATTGATAGCCCACTAAAACACCTCGAGGTGACTTGCATTCTTCAATGTGGATGCTAACCAGACTAAATGAATTCCAGTTTCATGAAACTCCAGAGGATAGAAGAATTGAAGAATTGAATTGAGAACTCTGACAGTTTGGGCGCAGCCAAAAGCTCCCAAAAGGAGTGAAGGCTGTGCAGATGAGGCAGGCAGGCAGGCCAACCCCTTTTCAACTGCTCTCAACTCTTCATAGTTAACCTCTATCCTGACTTCACAGATTAAAAAAAAAATTTAAAAATTCCCACGCAATTGTTCCTATGGCAGAGAAATCGGGTCATTTCGTTTTTTGTAATTTAGATCAGCACAAATTTGAGACAGTCTCTCAACACCGAGCTCTGCAACACTTCTCTGACTTATGCCTGACATATGTATCTATAAAAACTAAGCCAAGGAGGAAAGGAGCAGTTTAAGGAATAATTAAAACTAGAATTGATTATAGGGCTCCTTGGTCCACCCTAGGAAGACAGAGAGGTGGGGCTTGCAGGTGAGGGCTAGCATCCAGCGCTGCCCTTTCTGGATGTGCGACTCAGGGCCACTTTCCGAACTCCCCTCTGAACCTTTGCTCATGGACACACTTAGATATGAATCCCAACAGATGCTTCACCAGGTTCTTGTTAGGACTAAATGCCATAACATGCTTTCTATCCAAGTTGATTTCCTTTCTGCCCTTGTAACTCCAGCTCTCAGGAAAAAAGTATGTGGCAGAGGACTTCCTCATTCAAAACCCTCGACAGTATGTGACTGTGTGTATGGTGATAACTGTTGCTAAAAATGGGGGGTTTGAAGACAGGAATAAGCCTTCTCTGTTTCATCCAACAATTTTCCTAGTATCATTTCGACTGGAAGCGACACAGGACACTATTGCAAAATGAACCACCTTCAGCCTGGATTCCTGGAATTTCCTCGGGAAGGATAGCCTAGTGCTGCTGAAGACCTCTCTTTGTTAATAGGGTGAAGGATCCCGGCTGGGAGCCCTTGCCTGTTACGCAGGCTGAACTCCACAGAGCTGCCTTTGGTGAGTGATCATGCATTTTGTTTTCCACTCTCTCATCCAAGCTCTAGACCTCACTATTAGGGGGAAGTCCATCTCTAGTGATGACCTTGGCTGATGTGTGTCAAAATGACTTAAGTGATTTCAATGTTATTGGCAAGCAAACCTGGGCCGTCACGACCCAGTCATCTCATTTATGCCACGCAAGGCTGGGCTCTCTGGCTCGATAAGGAGAGCCTCACATTTGGGCAGAATTATAAAAACCATCATCACGTTCCTCCGAGGGCTTAATCCCAATTACGCATGCCATCATTTAGTTCACCTTCCAGAGCATGCTCAGCGAGGCATGATAATTATGTCTGTGTTCTAAAAATGGAATATGAGAAAGTCTTAAAAGATCCATATTTCATACTAATACCACATTACATTTTGGGTGGTGTTTTTTTCCTGTGGTTTAAAAAGAACTGGTGATGAAGGTTAATGATTTAATTAAGCCCACTGTCCACCCCCGCACCCACACTGTCACTGCTGGAGAACATGGTGGCTGACACAGTTAACAGCTCACACTGGAAGGAAGGCATTCACAGAAGAGCAGCTTGGATTTTTCAGTTGATGACAGTTTTATGATTGCATCTTGCACTAATGTAATTAGTTCATGGAGTTGCAGGGGAGAAGTTCCTCTGATTGAGAAGGTGCAGGTACAGTCCATGCTGGTAAAGAACAGGATTGCAAGCAATCACAGGGAATCAGACTGTTCTCTTTGACAAGAACAAAAGTCTCGTTCTTTAAATTGCTTCACTTTTAATCTAATAGTTCTGCGTTCAAGGCCATATTGCAGCGAGTAATGTAATCAGGGGCAGCAGAAGTGGTTCGGGCACTGGCTCTTTTCTCTCCCCACCGCCCGGTAGCCCAGCTGGGGCCACATGTGATGAGCGAATGGTGGGAAACAACTTGAATCCAAATCCTCTCTCTATAACTCACCTACTGTGTGATCATCAGCCCATTCATTCATCTGCTCATTCCATTTATGTATCCAACTTGTACCATGTTCCTTTGTTACTAAGCACCAGGTACTTGAGCTGTATCACTGAATGAAACAAGCAGAGATTTCTATCTTCATGGAGCTTACATTTTCGGCGAGCAGAGAGGAAAAAGAAACATAATATGTGGATTACATGGTTTGTAAGGAGATGGCAGAAGCTGGGGAATAAAAGAAATACCAGAGTAGGTAATAGGTAACAGAAGCAAGAGGAAAGGGCATACAGGTTGTAATTTCAAAACATAAGAGTCGGTTAGACATAACTGAGAAGGTCCCCACTGGGCAGAGACACAAAAGGTTGGCAGATGTAGCCAACGGGCATTGGGAAGAACACTCTGGTCAGAGAGAAAAGACCTTGCGAAGGTTCTGCATTGGGTAACTCATGGCAACAGCAAGAGTGGCAGAAGCAGGCTGAGCTGGGCGGGGCGGGCAACAGCCAGGCCTTGGAGCCGCTGTGAGGACTTTGATGTTCACTCTGAGTGGAAGAGGAGTCACTGTAGGTTTTGAACAGAGGACTGACCAGATCTGACTTAGGTTTTGAAAGAATCTCTCTTGCTGCAGTGAACAGACTGGAGAGTACAGGAAGAGGAGAAGCAGGCTGGGTTCGAAGCTCTTCAAGACAACTTTCTTATTTAGCTGAGGACATGGCAGGTGGTCACTGAGAATGCTTTTGTTTCTCCACCAGGGTAGGGATCCTGTGGCTTTCGATAGCTTCCCCTGCAGGAATCATTCTTTGTGGATGGTGTTATGCATCGGTATGGTCCTCAGACTCTTTTTCTGAATACCTCCAAATTTCTGTTTGGCCTGCTGGATGACACCAGCCCCAGTCAGCGCAATTGGGTGCCACAACGTTCCCTGAGGGAGCCACAGACTAGATTCCTGCTCCTTGACTGATAGTCAGGGTCACAGACAAGCTCTGTGCCTTATGACCCACCCCCTGCCACCACAGGCCACACTAGCCAGATTAGATGAATTTTCTTTCCCCCAAGAAACCCAGTTTTGCCGTTCCTTCAGCCAGGCAACCTGATCCAGCTGTCTTTACCATGCCCATGGTTGCACTGCTTTCCATCTGCTCACACATTATCAGCTAGCAATGATCCATTTTTCTCTTCTCCGTTCAGTCCCCAAGCCCAGAGTGAACGTCTTGATAGATCATGTGACCATATAGAATGTCCTAGTGCTAACTCTTAATTACGCATTGTACCAGCATTGCAAAATGACCCTTTTGATGTTAAACGTGATGTATATGCTTTTCTCTATAAACGAGAAGAGTCTAAAAGATTAAAATTCTAACAGAAGTGTTTAATCTTTGCCTGACCTCATAGAATTCCCAGAGTCTGCTTCATTTGCCATTGATTCAGTGTAGTATTAGTATACAGAAATTTGGGGGCTAAGATATTTAAGAATTCTGGGAGGTTGTCATGCAATGACCTTTACGAGTTTCAGACATTTGTTAAGAAATCAAATCCAGAGGCATGATTTGTAGCTCCAGATGTCCCAGAAGACAGAAACTTGTGAATTCCTTGATCATGACTGCATTGAAATTCTGGGGCAAAATTTCCATAAAGAACACATTATGTCTCATCTTTCCTAAATAACACTGACTCTGGTTTCTGAGTTATACACAAGAAACATCAATAAAACTCCGTAAACACACATTAGCATTTTCTCCCACCTAAACTGAAACCGTTGTTTACATACTTTGAAAATAAGATTTCTTCTAGCGAAATAATTTAAGCTACAAATTTCCTTAAGAAATGTGAATTTGCATCTCATAAGAAGAATTTAGTAACTGTAACACTAAATTCTAAGCATGTTAAGAATTATTATATGGTTAAAGGGTGATAATTTATAACAATCTCTAATCTCTAATCTCACGTTAGCCCCACTAATGGTCAAAATCAGCGTTTGTTGATACAGACCTCTAACAGCATTATGAGGCTGATTCATGTGATTAGGTTTCAAATTCCCTGCCACATGACAAAACCCGTAAAGCCTAGATCTGTGTCTTCTGTGGATTTGCTTTCCAGAGCACAGAAACCAGACACACAGGGGAGATACGGTAACAATTTTATCTTCTCTTATTTGGGGCTCCACTCAACTGGGGGTTGTCAGGAGGTGGTGAGTTGTTCTCAGCACCTGTGTGTGAGCAGCTTGTCTTCTGAGTTCTCCAGAGAGCTGCCATTTGGTCAAGAGAAGAGCACTATTAAAGCTTCATTCTCTGGCGTCTGGGTGGCTCAGTTGGTTAAGCATCTGCCTTTGGCTCAGGTCATGATCCCAGAGTCCTGGGATCGAGCCCTGCATTGGGCTCCCTGCTCACCAGGGAGTCTGCTTCTCTCTCAGACTCTTTCCCCCTCTCGTGCTTTCTCTCTTTCACACTCTCTCTCTCTAATAAATAAATAAAATCTTAAAAAAAAAAGAAAAAAGCTTCATTCTCAGCTGTTGCATTAACTCACATTGTCTTTGAGCCTTTTTACTCCCCAGCCATGTGACTTCTGAGAGACTCAAGTTCATTCACGTTCATGTGAATTTTATCAGCGATTTAAAAAACTTAATCCATGTGTATTAATATTTCTAATACATTATTAATAAAACTATACTCCCTCTAAAATAATTTCCTTATGCCATCAAATAAATTCACACGGTAGTTTCTTTCAGGGTTATGCTTCTGCCTTATGTCGTATGTCTTGATTGATATTCCTTTAGCACGAGCTAAGAGTTGGGAGAGAAAATTCAATCCGTTCCCAAACTAGAATCTAGGCAGGTAAAAATCTATTTCCCATATCACAGTTTGGGCACCATATCCACATGAAGAGAGGAGGGAAAAAAAGGCCTGTGGTCTTCTGGTTCACAGTAATATTTGGAGAAAAACATGCATATTGGATGAATGTAAGAAAAATGTTAGGTGGTGTTTGCATAATTGATAGAACAGAGCTGTGTAAGATTCTGAACAGTTATTAAATGGAAATATATATTTTGGCCCATCCAGGAGAAAGGCTTCCAGAAGAACATGCTTGATATAGAAAAAGAAGAGCTATGGCATTCATATGACTATGACGTGACCTTTATTGAGAGGATAAAAGGCACCAAATGGTGATTACAGATGAATTATTCCATAGCTTGGGATTTTCAAAAGGAATCTTGTTTCTGGATCTTGAGACAGTGGGACCAAACAGACATATCTGTTTCTATTATTAGGAAGAAAGTGAATCTGAGGATGAAAAACAATCTGTGGCTTCAAAGGGAAAGAGCTGACAGCAAAATATTTGAATTAATTGAAGAAATACAGATCTGTTCATTGGTGGGCACTTTTGGTAGACATATTTCATAACATCTGTGCTTGTTTCCACGGCAATGGTGGCTGGTTTATTTTATTGTTATTATACCATATGGGCATGAAAGATATTAGGAAGCTACCTGATGGAAAGCTAAATATAGACATTTCCAGACAGTCTGAGAAAAGTAAAAACCTCCAGATCTAGTCAGACAATAGTTCAACTCCTTCACAAACTATGCCAAGTTAAAAAAACGCTGGCTATTTTCTCAATACTTAACAGGCCTCCTTAGAAATGATACCGAAAGATACGGGTCTCGATACCCGTTGGATAAGGTACTCAGGTGTGAAGAGTTCCAGAAAATAAAAAGAAGTTCATCCACTTCAAAAATCACAAATAATAAAACCAGCCCAGAATCTATACACCTTCTGCGAAAGGCTCAAACACCCAAGGTTTTGTTTTCTTGTACAAGCGTTCCACTGTTTGTTTCAAGGCCAGCTTTCTCCACTGTTGATTTCCTTGTAAAGCAGAGAGGTCCACGTGTACCTTGTGTTCTGATCTTCCCACCTACATTTCTATCAAGGTGGGGAAGTGGAGGAGAGGAGAAGCAGTTGTAGCTCCCCAAACTGCTTCTTTTATTTCTGTTTTCCCTCTCCTTACCTTTACTACAATCCCTACTTTCATTCACTCTGCACCTTCAAATATTGTCCCTTTGTATGACTGGACTATATCAATGAAACCAAGACCTTGAATGTCAGAGTGCTCAGAGTGGAAGGGAATGGAATAGTAAGTTCTGTGATATGTTCATTTCATGTCCCAGTTCTTGGCATGTTCATTCAAGTTTCATTTTATCTCAGGGGTGCCTGGGTGGCTCAGTCTGTCAAGCATCCAACTCTTGGTTAGAGCTCAGTTCATGATCTCAGGGTCATGAGATCGAGCCCCACATCCAACTCCACTATCAGGATGGAATCTGCTCGAGATTCTCTCTCTCGCCTCTCCCTCCCCCCCCCTCCCCCTGTGCTGGCTCTCTCTCTCAAATAAATAAGTAAAATCTTTAAAAAATTTGATTTATTTCAGAACTTCATAGTTTCATTGCTGAGCTAGCAAGCTTACATCCCTATAGCATCACGTATTTATACCGTTAGCCCATGTGAATATACTGTTCCATGCTTAACCAATTATGAGTTCTAGAATTTCACATGAGATGGGCAGGTATCTGCAGATGTCAAACACTTTGGGGTTGTTTCATATCTAATTAACAATGGAATGATGGCACCAAATTAATTTCAAGAACTGCTCTTAAAATGCAGTAGTCATAAAGACTACTAAAGATATATTAATTTAGAGGAACAGAGGGAAGTTTCTCAGTGTTAGAATTGATCTTAAGAGTGTCCTTTAACAAAATGAGTTAGAGTTATGTATGGCTTGTAAGTTATTTTTGAATCATTTTCTTTTCAAACACCCACTATGTAGTTAAAGGTAGTTAATGTTCCCATTAACTTTATTGTCAAAAAGTTTACCTCTCATATTTGAAATGCACTGGGGATGACATGAAGAAGAAAATGTAAAATAAAATATCAAATACAAGGGTGAACTACCCCAAACTCAGCACCGATTTTCCATTAACTTTCAAACCATGCAGATGGATGGAAAAAACATAATTGACCAAAGGAAATATTCATGCAACAGATGGATTTTTAACCTCTCAGCCATGCTGAACTGCTATACACCAATAAATAGTGGAGAAAATTCTCCTGAAGGGTCATGATGACATGGTTCAATAAATAAAGCAGGAAACTGAAAATAGTGCCAGGAAATTTGGTTGTGTCCTGGTTTTGCCTCTCACTGGCTTAAAAATGTTTACTTTTTATGAATAATGGTATATATATTAATCAAAATATTAATATGTTAAAAACACATTAGCTAAACTAAAAGTAAGAAAGATAAAATGACACGTGCAAATGACATACTTAGCATGTACAATATGCCAGGCACTATGATAGCACTTGGACATTTTCATCTTTTGAAGAATCCTATGAAGCAAATATTATCTTTATCCTTACTTTTCTAAGAAAGAAATGGAAACACAGCAAAGCGAAGCAGCTTGTGTACCAAAGTATTAATGGTAGGTGAGTTCACAATTTGAAACGTGTCCCCAGAGGCTGTGCCATTAACCACTATGTTCCACAGCCTCTTGTTTAAGGGTAGAAAGACTGGTCAGAAAATCAGATCAAACTATCTCTGCTATTTTTACTTTTCCAAGTTTAGTTGTAATTGTGCTTGAATTTTTTGAAAAATATTTTATTTTTTATTAGAGGGAGAGAGCGCACAGTCATGAGTTGAGGGGAAAGGGCAGAGAGGGAGGGAGAAGCAGACTCTCCATGCTGAGCAGGGAGCCCAATGGGGGCTTGATCTCCCCGAGACCCTGAGACCCCTGGACCATGACCTGAGCCACCCCGGTGCCCCTAATTGTGCTTGAATTTAACAGAACCAAATGAATGGCAGTGAAAGTGAAGGAATTGTTAAAATGCAGATATGTCTTTCTCTATCAGAAGAGTAAAGTGTTCCTGAAAGTGTTCCCAAAATTTAAGTAGAAAGTTCATACAACATTAAAATGTCTGCATATATTTATTATTTTAGCACGTTATCAATTGACTCCCTTTTATGAAGGAAGAGGCAATAAGCACACTTGGCTTCTCTCCTTTCTTATCTTTTTTTTTAGGCTTATATTATTAGTACTTCTGCTATTATTATTAGTAATAGCATTTACATTCTGTTTTGTAATTGTAATTCCCAAAGTGACTTGAACGTAATGCTGTGTTGACAGAGTGGTGACTGCTCATGCTCACTGTTTACTTTCTCTTTTCCATTCCTGAATAACTTACTTTGATGTATCTTTTCTGACTGGAATGCATCTACTAGAGCTCCTCTTCAAGAGATCTTTGTTGTTCTAGTCCTGAACCCTGAAGTCTTATGTGCTTGAGAACTGGTCTTTGCCTTTATACTTAAAGAAGAAAAGCTTTGCTGGGTATAAAATTCTCGGTTATACTTTCCTGGCTCCCCTGCTCCCTTCCAACTGTCAGAGTTGTTTTTTTTATTTGTTTGTTTGGGTTTTTTGTGTATTTGTTTTTTAATAAATAACAACTCATGGTTTTCCAGCAGGGGTGTAGTTGTGGAGAAGTCTGAAATCAATCCAATATTTTTCGTTTTTAAAAATTTTTGTAGGTGTCTTTTTTTTCAACCTGCATACCTATATAATTCTGTTCTTTATTCTTGAATTTCAGGATATGCCTCATTGTTGATCATTCCGTTTCAATTATGTTTCTCCCAGACACTGTGTACTTTCATTTGCATTTTAACAAATTTATTTCAGGAAAGTTTTCTCCTGTTTTATCTTTCCGCCTCCTTTTTCAGGTTTATTGTGCTGTTTATACGCTGTATCCCTGGGTCATAAGTCTACATGTTCTCCATAATAATTGGTATGTCTTTGTTCTTTATTCATTTTGAATTTGCATTGAGAGGCCCAGAGAAGAGGCTTTAGTCATACTTGTTCTATTTTCTGTTGTTTCTAGTGAGTTTTTTCATCTCCCTAATATTTTTTTGTTTTGTGCTTCTTGGCTTTCCTGTGCACATCCAGCTTGCTTTTGGTTTCCTGGTGTTGTCTTATAATTTCTTCTTTGAATCCTTGAGCCTCCTTGTTGAGCTTTCCTTTAAAAAGAAAATAGAGTAATAAATCACATTGCTGGTGATTACTTTGAGATTATGAAATGCCATTTAAAAAGGTTCCTTGGGTTTTTTAAATGAGTAAGTCTCCTTTTTTATGCATATTCCAGCTTTTATTCTACTTTCTTGTTTCTTTCCTTTGTATTTTTACTCCCAGTATCTATGCATGGGTCCTGTGCTGATTTCTTCCACATCATGGAGAGGGGATTAAAACTGGAAATCTGTACTCATACTGGACTTGGTTGACCCAAACATCTCAAATCAGACATGGTTAGCACATCTTCCCTCACTTTTCTTCCTTTGCTCTAGGAGCACATGTTCCCTCAGTTTGGGGCTTCTAAGAGCCAGGAACATCTTTGAAATGACAGCTTCTACCTGTCCCCCCTCTTCCCACCTCCCCCATCATTCTCACTATGCTGGGTGGTTGGGACATTGTCAAGTGGAAATGGCATTATTGGTGTTGCACCTTCCTATAATTTTGGGCTTCTAGAAGGATACTTCTCAATTCTTTCAAAGGGTGATAATGCTCTAGAGCTCAAAGGTCGAAACCAAGGCTCTGAGATAGGGCAATAATGACTGCTGAATTTAAATCTGTTTCCTGCTCAAGGTCTGAGGATATTATGGGTAGCCCCGAGTTTCTTTATCTGTTTTAGGATAGAATTCCCATTTCTATAAAGGCTTAAAAAATGGGCTATGGCCATTTCCTTATTTCATTGAGGATGGTATTTTTCTACTTTCCATTATTTATTTGGGGCTAGCTAGGAAGGAGTGAATAAGCATGCATTTACTCCACCATCTTTAATTAGATGTTGCTTTGAATTCTTGAGCAAGTTGATCAACAAGGCCCAAGTAAATGTGTGCAGAAACCTTCATGCTAATTGCCAATTTTCTTTTGTGTTTCTCTCTAACTGTATTTTTCCTGCTGTGCTTCCTATTCATCTACCTCAGGGACCACACCCCTACCCACCCCTGATACACTCCTGATTCAAATAAGCCAAGAAACAAACAAGCAAATACTATTCTCAGAAAATCTTCCATCAGTAAGTTCTACTTTAATGTGATTAATTCAATGGGATCCTGTCCCCGAATATTTATATTTGAAACTCTAGTTCTAGTTCTAGATGAAAGACAGTTCTCATGTAGGAAAAAAAAAATCCTAGACATCAGGCAGAAGCGGAGGATAATGCTGAAGGCTAGGGGAATTTTCTGGATACCTAAAAAATCACCCCCTGGTGTATACATAGAGGCAGCGTGACCTTTTACTCTTCAATTACAATATGTGCAGAATCAACAAATAATCTGTCACATTTTCTTAGTCACAAGCACTTTATGAGAAAAATGAGATTTGGGTTCGTGTTTTGGCATAGGCTTCAGTATGTAAAATAAATGTATGTAAAATAATTGTATGCAAATGAAGATTATTAAGGATTTCAACAAGCCCAATATGCTCCTCAAGAGCGTCTTATGAGTATGTTAATGAACCCTGATAAGCCTGGGAATCCTATCAGATTGCTTAGAAAATCCTTCTTTTATTAAAAATAAGGCAAAGATAACCTTCTTGCTAACATCAAAATTATTGGACTCAGAATTAACAATGTTGTATTGTATCATAATAATAATAATTATATCAGTAATATGTTATTATGACTAAACTAATAATTTCACAGTATATCTCATTGCAAATATACTAAATGGTAAATGTTTAATTGACCAAATTTTAGTTGTGATTTGCTTTACGATTTATGGAACTACCACCATTTTTCCAATTATTAAAGTAATGTGTATTCAGAATGAAAAAATATTAAGGTGACATTAAGAAAAGAGATACGTAAAAAATAAAATAATTCTTAACCATGTAATCTACATGCAATCACCATCAACGTGTTGAAGTACATAGCCTTTGAGAATTTATACTTATACTTTACTGTTATTAGGAATATGAAAAGAAAATGGAAAATATCAGGTTAATTTTCTAAGAATTGAATTACGACCACACCATGCATTTTTGCTGATATTGACAACCAAATTCAGATTTTCAGAACATGTGTTCTTCCAGCCACAAGACATGTAGTGAAAATGAATTGCCAACAGTTTGGAAAGAAATCCAGTGCATGAGACTATGAGAATTAAGATGTCACTGGCAAATTTTTAAAAAATGTTTAAACATCAGATAAAAATGTAATCTTTGCCTTGTTTTCAGGATTCAGATTATTGATCTATAACTACACTTAATTTTGCATTTTGATGTTAAAAACATGGGTAGCTTTCTAGTCTTGCATTTTACATAGATCTCTCGATCACTGACGGGTAAGACATGTGCGTATGCCTGTGACACAGATTTGTGGTTCACATGTGTTCCGGAAAGTCACGTGAAACCTTTTCACACACTATATTACCTCAATGGGCTACTTCACTTACGGTGATTCCACCTAGATATCACCTTGTTCAATTCCCCAAGTGTGCATGTAAAAATTATAAAGTGGAATGTTTGCTAAAATCAGAAACATACACTGTTTCTAAGAAATGATAAAACGGTTGTACTGAGAACACTAATAAGGAACACTGAGAGGTTGTGTTGAGTCTTTCACATCCGACTTATAGAATACATTAAAATTAATGTGGGAGAATATACTCACCGATATCTGTCACCTGTTAACTCATTCAGAACACACAGAATCAGACTCCACCAGGTCCTTCAGCCCTTGCTTCAGGAAAGGTAGGCACGTAGGAAGGAACTAGCTGGGTGCTCCAGAGGCTTGAAGTCACAGTCTGGCCATCAGACACCATCTGCTCATTCCGACTGCCTCTGGCTCCCCGCCTCCAGTCCAAAGTGAGAGCGTACCACAGGCAGCAGGTTCATTACAGGACAGCATGGTTTCTCCCGTTTTAGAGAAGGTAATCATCATTAAATTGGTTATGAAATTCTCACCGTGCATGTCTTTCTGTTTCTCAGCAAAAATGACTCAACCAAGAGAGCTTTCCAGTAATTTAATATGACTAAGTATATGGTAAAGCTTACTTTTACTTTTTTTTTTTTTGAAGTAAGCTTTTTATCTGAGAATAGTTTTAGATCTACAGAAAAAAATACTGTAAAGATGGTACAGAAAGTACCTACAAATCACATATGCAGGTATCCCTTCTAACATCTTACATTTGTCACGGTTAATAAACCAATACCTATACATTATTATTAACTTTTTCAAATTTCCTTAGTTTCTCCGTTATGTCCTTTTTCTGTTTCAGGATCCCATCCAGAATATCACATCATATTTGGTTGTCATGTGTCATCTCCCTAGATCCCTCTTGACTGTGACAGTCTCTCACAGTCCTTACATTTGATGACAGCATCCTTATTTTGACAGTTTTGAGGAGTACTCTTAGGTGTCTTGTAGAATGTCCTTCAATTGGGATTTTTTGGATATTTCTTTCATGGCCAGAGCAAGGTTGTAGGGTTTGGGGAAGAAAGCCAGAGAGATAAAGTGCCGTTCTTCACACATCATAACAAAAGTGGGTACCGTCAACAGGATTTATCACTGTTGATGTTGGCCTTGATCACTTGGGTAAGATGGCGTGTGTCAGGTTTCTCCACTGTAAAGTTACCCTATTTTCCTGCAGTTTCCATACTGTCCTCTTTGGGGAAAAGTCACTACCTGCAACACACTTGTGTGGGGAGTTTGGGTTCACCTTCCTGAAGGTGGGGTATCTGCATAGGTTATTTGGGATTCAGTCAGGGAGATTGACTTTTGTTTTAATCTGCATCTCTCACTTAATATTTAAAATGGAATTTAGTAACGACTTCAAAATGGAGTCATTATACAACTTAAACTGTCATTTATGACCATTTTGGGTCCAAAATTATTCAATTCCTTACATTCCTGGAAGATTGAGGCCACAGCAGTGTTCCTGTGGGTCTGAGTTGACTTTGAACTCATTGAACACCTTGGAGGAATGTGTTCTCTCTATTTTATTCTCTTTCCATTTGTTCTTCTTTGCATGGTGAGTCAGTGAGGAGCTTGTCTTAGACTGTTGTAGTTTTCTTTCTGTTTACAGGGCTTTTAATTTTCCACTGTTGAGTGCAAAATGTTTTATTAGCCTACAGGCTGAATCAGATTGAAAAACACACTTTTCACACTTAGGCTGTGTACTTACTAAACAAATTTTATTAAGAAACTTTTTTTTTTTCTGATCTAGGTGGATCCAGAAAAGATTCTTGAACTCTCTTGGCCTCAGTTTCTTCCTCTATGAAATAGAGCTAATACTAATATATTATTATAATATATAATATATATGTATATACGTGTGTGTGTGTGTATAGTGTTACATAGAGAAAGTAGTATGAGTGATTAATTTAAAGTGCTTGATTCATAATAATGAGTAGTACAAATTACTGTAAAGCAATGTTCTTTTATTGCAAAATAGTTGACATACAACCTTATATTTGTTTCAGGGGTACAACATAGTGATTTGCTAAGTTTATGCATTACACAGCGTCCAACACCATAAGTGCAGTTACCAACTGTCACCGCACAAAATTATTGTTGTATTACCGACTATATTCCCAATGCTATACTTTTCATCCCTATGACTTATTTATCTTATAACTAGAAATTTGTACCTCTTAATCCCTTTCACCTATTGCACCTATCCCCTCCTCCACTTTCCTCTGGCAATCGCCAGTTCTCTATATTAATGAGTCTTTTTCTGGGTTTTGTTTGTTTGTTTGCTTTTCATTTGTGGTTTTTTTTTTTTTTTTTGGATTCCACATGTAAAAGAAATCATATGGTATTTGTGTCTGCCTGACTTATTTCACTTAGCATAATAACTTCTAAGTCCATCCATGTTGTCATGAATTCAAGATTTAATTTTTTTATGGCTGAGTGATATTCTATTATATATACATATCCCATATTCTCTAGTCTTCTATCAATGGACACTGAGGTTGCTTCCACATCTTGCCTGTTGTAAATAATGCTGCAGTAAACATAGGGGTGCATATATCTTTCCAAATTAGTGTCTTCATTTTCTTTGGGTAAGTACTCACAAGTGGAACTTAAAACTTTTTTTTTAATGTATATTTTGGGGGAATTTAGAAAAAAAATTTAAAGATCATACTTTCAGGAAAATCTTATTGAGTGTATTTATGTACCAAGTCTTGTGTTATAGTGAAGCCATAAAGAGGAATAAACAAGGGCCTGTTCCCAAGGACCATTGATCTTGCAGGAGCTCTGTTTGGTAACAGATTCTCCTTCAACATCGATCCAGTGCAATGATCTAGAAATAATAACTAAGGACACTAGCTTATGTCCAGCAGTTCTGCACAAGGTTTCCAATAATTTCTATAATAATGAAAGACAAAGAATATAAAAATAGAAATGTGTGTGTGTATAAAACTTCATTAAAAAAAAAAAGAACAAAAATGTCGCCTCACACATAAACTATGTTAATTTGGGGTTGAAGAAAATCCTTGTTTTGTTTTGTTTTGTTCCCTGGTAAAAGAACCTTCCAGAGAATTTATGATGATCTATAAGTGCTTTGAAATGTGAGCCGAAGGATAGGTGCTGAAGGTGACAAGATTTCTGTGGCCTTTTCAGTATGAATTCAAACCAGCATTACCTCAGGCCTTTCATCAGAGCTTAAAGCCTCCCGAATTCCCCTTACATCTTAATAATTCTTGATAGAAGTCTAAATGTTCAGCCTCAGATGCAGGAGAAGCCCTGCAGTCCCATAAAATAAACCCGGGTGGCCCATGGAGGAGAAGCTCTGAAATCCCTCCTGTCCACCCTCCCTCTCTCCCCTTGGACCTGACCCGGACCTGGTGACATTTCAGCACAACTCCCTTCGCTCTTTCAGAAACACCAGGTTACTAACTCCCTGTTCACGCACATCAGGATCCAGGGATGCCACTCTGGTAAAGCCAGCTATGTAATTTGCCAGGCACAGTGAAAAATGAATATGCAGGACATTTTCTTCACAATTTTTAAGAATTTCAAGATGGCGACGATAGAGTCTCAAACCAGGTGCCAGTCCCTTCTGAGTCCCTAGCCCTGTGCACTTGTGCATTTGCATAGTGGCACTCTCCTGAAGCTTCCCAGAAGTTCAAAACACTACATAGGAAAATGTTATTCCAGAACTCCAGACTGGGTTTCTTTTCTGAAACATCATTTGAACCAGGGGAGAACTATAATTTCCTGGTGGCTGTGCCCAGTGGGAAAGGTCATGAGCCCCATATTGAGAAGGAGAATGGGGAGCAGTGTGATGGGAAGGGGTCTGCATGAGAAAGAGAGGGAAAGAGGCTCATGGCTGGGAGGCAGAGATTTGGGGAAGCCAAGAGGGTGACAGTGGAGACAGCTGGTTGTTGCTATTGTGGTTTCTTCCAGAAGACTGGGAAAGTGGAGACAGAAAGGAGATAGGAAGAAAGTCTACTGTGCACAAAAAATACACTTCCCTTTAGCATTTTTCCCCTGAAAACATAAAGATCTGCCTTGCTACAACTATAAGTATTATACCACATTATAGTTTCAATGACTGAAATTCCATAACAGGACAGAGACATGTAGAGCCTTGGGTTTCATGTGAGTTACATAATAAAAATGCTATTGGTTAAATTCCTATTTCATTACCATAAGTTTATTTGCCTTAAACTTTATTTGAGGGACTTAGACATTCAAGTCACAAATGAGGTTTCAGTAAGCCAGCTACACTCAAAAGGAGAGAATGCTAGAACATATTGGATTGCTGTGTTCCCAGGATGCCATTCTGAACTTTATTCCTGTTGGTGCTGATACAACTCATGGGATCAATAGATCCCTTCCGCTTTCATTGATATGATATCCCAAATTAGATGACAGTAATACCTGGTAAATGACAAGTGCTGTTGTGTTAAAATAGTTCTATCAGCATCTTGATCTAATAATAACAGCTCTCTGTTGGTGTAACTGAATCAAAGATTGATTTTCAAGAGTCAAGAGAAAAAGACAAAAAACATAGTCTTCAGAAAGTCTCCTCAAATGAGATTCCCGGAACTGAACTTTGAAAGTCAGGTCTTTGGGGTCTTCAACCAGGACAAAGTTTTGGAAAATCACAGGGCTAAGCCTTGGTTCGACATCCTCTTATAAAAGCTGAGAATATATACCTGAATAGGAGGCCATCTGACCTCTGCACAAAGCAGCCCAACTCCATAAATGCCAAGAAAAAAACTGAGTGCTATCCCACCCATGGTTTCATTTTTGTTGCTGAAATGAACCTTTCACAAAGAAGAGGGAAACAGAAGAATAGTAATCTCAGAAATTCTATTCAATTCTTTCCTCTGTAGAACTGATTTCACTAAATTCCACTTTGGCCTTATGGTGCTGGCGTACACTGAGCACCAATAAAAATGACCCTTTGTACACTCTAAGAAAATTGTTGAAAACAGCGCTGTCGAGAAAAGTCATAGCTCTGACCGAGGCCCTCAGGAAAAATGTCCCTTTGTGCATATTCCTGAGCAAGAGAGAAGTAAGGCATTTCTCGTTCTGCCTGTGAGGGGATTCTAGAGAGAAGGGCATCTCTTTTCTTATCAGAATGCTCACTTTGATGGAGATGATGTTTCCTGGAAGTCCAGGCAAAGAGGCAACATTCAGAATTCAGAGAACTGATTCCTCTTTTCCTCTTCCTGTCGCTTGGAGAGGGATCATGGCAGCCATCCCCAGAGAGCGTTAGGTGTCACCAAAGAGAGTCCAGCCAGAAACATCACTGCTGTGACACCATTAGCCCCCAAATACTCAGCATCTATATTTGAGAAACATTTGTTTTTCTTTTTTTTTCTTTTTTAAAAATGCCAGCTCTCACAGGCAAATGTCTTCAGGCCCAGGACTTGCTTTTCCTTTGAAAGTCATACCATTTNGTTTGAGAAACATTTGTTTTTCTTTTTTTTTCTTTTTTAAAAACGCCAGCTCTCACAGGCAAATGTCTTCAGGCCCAGGACTTGCTTTTCCTTTGAAAGTCATACCATTTGTTTTTTTGTTTGTTTTGTTTTGTTTTTTTTAAGATTTTATTTATTTATTTGACAGAGAGAGAGAGACAGCCAGCGAGAGAGGGAACACAAACAGGGAGAGTGGGAGAGGAAGAAGCAGGCTTCCCAGCAGAGCAGGGAGCTTGATGCGGGGCTTGATCCCAGGACCCTGGGATCACGCCCTGAGCTGAAGGCAGACGCTTAACTGACTGAGCCACCCAGGCACCCCTTGAGAAACATTTTTAAGGGTGAATTATCAAGGCAAACTTGAAGAAGAAATTAAGAAGCAAATGAGCTTTCTGAGAAATATGAGAAGAGAAAATGTCCATTCACTCAAAGGTGTGGGTGTGTGAAGGTGTACTGATGGGCTGATTGTGTGTGTGTGCTGGGTACATGTCTACACACACAGAATTGTATATTTTGTGTGTGGTGTGTATATATAGTTATATGTATGTGTATGCACATACACACCACGCATACACAATCAACCCATTGGTGTACTTTCATACACACTTCTATATATATGTGCACACACGCATATAATTGTATCTGCATATATGTAGGATTGTGTATGTGTATATGTATATATAATTATATATGATTACATGACTTTATATGTATATACATTTTATATGTGATTGTATATGTACACATATGATGGCACATGTCTATGTATTCATACATGGTTATATGTGTATGTGTATATTTGCATATGTTTGTATATATAATAATTTTATTTTTAACGCATGTATCAGCAGTCTCCCACTTTATTCCTGTATTTGGCTATTGCTTTGACTTAACAACCAATGAGGCAAAAATGTAACTTTGACTCCCAGTATGGGCTCAGAGAGCATCGTGAATCACTGTGAGTTTGGGATTTATCTGACCAGGGTCACGGGGAAGGAGATATATTCTAACACTGCTTGCTCCTGCCTCCCGCAGTACAGAATGTTACAGAAAGAAGAACAGTGTAGCAATACTGGTCCAGATGCCGGGGCGTACTACTTGGAACAGCCTTCAGCCCCGCCCCCCCCAGGATAAGGGTTCATTTGTCTCCTATCACTGCAGGTCCAAGATAGAGTTTCGTGTCCTCCATGGCTGGGGTTCATGGACAGTTCGTATCAGCATCAGTGAGGATCTGTTGGGAATCCAGAGTCTCAGACTTCATGCCAGTCTTGCTAAAGCAGACTTTGGGGAGATAGAACATAGGAAACACAGTCTCCAGATGATACGCACCAGGATTTGGGGAGCAAAGAGAACTTAGAGGTACAAAACTGTTGTGTTGTTCGCCTGAGACTTTTCTGTCTTCCAAATTAGAGCATGCTGTCTGAAAAATAATGCCATCTCCAAGGGAATAAAGGTGTGTGTGGGGGGGTCGGATTTACCTTTGTTCTGGGAATTTGGGAATTAATAAATATGTATAGCTGAAGAAGAGCAACACTGCATAAGGAAATCTGGTATTAAGATTCAGTAATTTCCAGAACATCTCGGGAAGTGATATCCTGCCAGAGGCAAGACTTTTCGAGTGAAGTGTTAATTCCTGCTAGATGCATTTTTAAAACATATCTGGCTTGGCTAGTCTTTGAAACAAGGCTGATGAGAATTTGGCACTTGTGAGTCCGAAGAGGCCAAGGCTGAAGTTATTAATCTAAGAAACGTTCGAGAGCCTCAATTCCTCCATTTTGAGATTATATTTTACCTGGGTTGCATTTTCCCAAAACGGAACAGCCTTGTGTCATCAACAGCGGAGCTCTCATCCTGAAATTGTAGGAAGGACAGCCAAAAAAGAGCATCCCGCTGTGTTTTTTATCATTGTTGTTAGTGATCACTTGTGAGTAATCACCAAAAAACCTGAGCATTCTTCTGAACACGGGTTTCGAAATCCACCTGGCCTCAGCGCTCGAACGCACACGAGTCACATGAGATACACACTTGAAGAGGGGTGGTGTGGGGAGAAGGCGACCGGCTTTGTTCTGCAACCATGTAAAACGTTTGAACCATCACCTGTATGACTTCTGGACTCAAGTTTGCGGGCGCCTTTGAAAGCTTAAGTTTCTCTCCTATTCCTCATCCTATTAGCATTTACATGGCACTTCTAAGCCATCAGGACTTCCTTACCACTGTTCAGTGTGATGATAAAAAGAATTGCCGGTCCTATTTTTCTGGTAAAGAATCCCAGCCAAGTGCTGTGTTTCTGAAGCAGCCCACAGAGCCCGACTGTGTTGATTTGGGAACTCTTACTTCTTTGTTGACCATCTCCACTCCAGAACCACAACACATTTTGCACATAACATACTTGATTGATTCAGTCATGAAAAAGTTTAAACATTTTATTTTTATTAAACACATTTAAGGGGCGCCTGGGTGGCTCAGTCAGTTAAGCATCTGCCTTCGGCTCAGGTCATGATTGATCCCCAGGTCCTGGGATCCAGTGGCTGGCTTCCTGCTGGGTGAGGAGTCTGCTTCTCCCTCTCCCTCTTCCCCCCCCCCCGCTTGTGCATTCTCTCTCTCTCTTTCCCTCTCTCTCTCAAATAAATAAACTCTTAAAAAAAGAAACACATAAAAAACCCCACAAAACCTAGCTGCTGCTTACCTGCCTATGTCACATTGGAGGCTTAAGATCAGAAAGCTAATTCCAGGTGGAATAATTGAAACCAAAGGGGCATAGCTGTCCGTTGCTGTTCTTCCTTGCCTGCAGACCCCAGTTCTCTGACAGTAGGCATATTCGCCATAACTGCATGTAGCCAAGCCCACTCATGGAGAGTCGATTTCCCTTTGGTCTAGGTTTGGATAAGGGGCCGAGTTCTGGCAAAGATGTGAGAGCAAGTCTGCTTGAGCTTGCTAGGAAATGTTTTCCTCCTGAAGCAGAAGAAAGCAAGAAGAGAAAAAGCCTCTCTTGTTGCTGCCGCCTTCCTATCTGCGTGGGACACGGTCCAAGAGACTGTAATACTTGCCATCCTGAGGCCATGAAGGTGCTAAACCCCTGACGGTGGCCGAGCAGGATGACAGGGGGAGCCTGGGTCATGGACGCCGGTGCCCAGCCTGAAGTGACTGACCTCCCCACAACCTGACAAGTGACACTGAATACCTGTTATTTAAGCCGTGCTTGTCAGATACTCTGTTCCCCACAGCCAAATGCGTTTCGCTGATACCGTAAATAAAGAATAATATTCACAGGCCATTACCGAAACTCTATGTGATAAATAAGAGGGAGAAAAAAACCTTAAGTCGTATCGATTTTGTTTTAAGATATAGACTACGTGGAAATTAAAGTCTCATGTGATTCATGTTCGCCCTCCAAAAGCCCTGTTGGAGTTCTGATTAAATATAAAGCGAGACTGCATGGCTGGGAGACTCACATCACAGACCGAATTTAAAGCCTTGCCTCCCACGGACATCGTGAGCCGTGGGAAACACGTGGACACACAAAAAGCGGAGAAACAGGAGGAGATGTGCTGTAGATTACAAATGTGGTCTCATTAAGTGCCACATTCATAGTAAGAATGTTGAAGAGCAAATAAAAATATCTTTTCCTCTGAAGTTAAAATGGCAACAGCTCAGACAGATTTCTTTTTCCATTTCTGAGGTAAATCACTACTAATAATGCTTTTTAATGCGAAATGCGCTAATACAACGCATTGTATTTGTGATGTTTATCCAAGGAAATAGGAAATCCTGAGGTATAACAGAGCATCAGCACATCAAACCTTTCAGAAATCCGTGCCGCCCGTAGGGAGCCAGAGGATGCGAACGCCATAATATTAGAGGAGGTGTTTTTGCTGCTATTATCACAAAATGACAGCTCCAGGAGGCCTGGAGAGAGAGGGAAATCGTGCTTTGCAGAGATACAAGATTGCCTTCGGCTGGTTTGTGCCCACAAATAGGGTCAAGATCGTGTCACATAGAAGGTAGTGAGCAGTGGTCGGTGAGCGCACACAGAGCAGCCTGGAGAGGAGATGTGTCTGAGGAGTCAAGGATAAATGCAGGGGTGTTTAGCTCAGCTGGATAACCTATCAGGTTCATGGGGTTTTGTTATAGGAGTAATCATTCAACTCTTTGAACTTTTATATGATACAAGGACACAATAGCTTAGAGTCAAGACAATACTAGCTCAAGGGTGGGGAAACCGAGGCCCAGTCACTACGTTGGCCGCCGAATGAATTTGAGAAAGGCATTTAACTTCCCAAGCCTCAGTCTCTTTGTCTAAGTCTTTGTCTAAGCAACGAAGGGATTGTGATGAGTCTAGATCTGTCAAATCGAATAGATGAAGTAAGCCTTGAAGGGAGTACAGGATCTCCGAACTGGAAGTGGATCTAGGAACCAGCTTTTCAAAGTTGCTGAATTCACAGAAGAAAAGGGGAGGCTCAGACAGTTGAACCCATGTGTGCAAGGATTCACAACTGGCAAGTGACAGACAGGACGATGGCCCAGCTGGGATGGCCAGCAGCCCTCCCAGTTTCCCAGGGATTGAGGGATTTCCCAGGACATGGGATTTTCAGTGCTAATGCTAAGAAAGTTCCAGGCAAACCAGGATGCCCTGGCTACCTGAGGACTAGGTCACCTCATTTCCTCATGCACTGGATACTGAGGACTAGCTGTCCTTGAACTGCTTCTGTGCACTACAAAAATATTCTTCCAGTGTCACAACACTCTGGTGGCAATATGGGCACTCCATAAATGACTGACTGGGTCCCATTCCACTGTTGGCGACATTCAGCATTAGATCTTGCCCTTGAGTTTGCCTTCTTGTCTTCAAGCTCAGTTCACTCAGCAGGAACGTAGAGCTCATGGCAGAGACTCCTTCAAAGCAAAGGTGTGGGCAGATGTGACTTTGTGTCCACTCGGAGCTGGTAGCTGCCTGTCTGAGGGGCACCAAGGAGTTCAACCACACCTCAAGGCTTCAACCCCCTTAACCCCCCTCAACCTTTAACTGTACTGGAGCAGCAATGAAAGAAAGGCACATTTTGAAAATGAAATCTGACTTCATCTATAAAAATAGGGATAAAATTAAATAAATAGTGCCTAATGCAGCCCAAAGTAAAGGACAATCAGTGTCTCCATAATTTGCTGTTAGAATTGTGAATACTGTCAAATTTGCAATTTGGCAAAATATATCAAGAATTTTAAAAATGTTTGTTCTTTTTGACTCAGTAATTGCAGTTCTGGGAATCTATCCTAAGGAAAGAAGTCCAACTTTAAAAAGCCATATGCTTGGCTATATCTAGTACACTGTTTTTCATAATAGCCAAAAAGTAAAAACAACGAAAATGTTCAGCCGTAAACAAATCGGTTAGATAAAATATTGATAAAATACATCAACTCAAATAAATATTTTGTAGTCCTTTAAATTGTAGTTATAAACATTAGTAAGCATAATAATATTTACCTTATCATAGGAAATGCAGAATATTAGATCAAACTTAAACACAGAATATAATTACAACTATAAAATATGTACAGATATAAATTTGCAAGACAAAAGACTAAAAAGAAATACAGGATTTGTTCTCCATTTTTATAATTTTTCAAATTTTCTGAAATATGGAGATGCAACTTTTATAACATAATTCTTTTCCCTACAGTTAAATATTTTCATCATGAAATGATATGTGCTTATTATGAGAAAAATATAAAATTACAACATGTGTACCAATTGGCTCGGGCTGCCATAACAAAATACCACAGACTGGGTGGCTTACACGATAGGAACTTCATTTTCTCACAGCTCTGTGGAATAGAAGTCTCACATCAAGGTCCAGCAGGTCAATTTCTGGAGAGAGCTCTCCCTGGTTTGTGGACAGCCCCCTTCTCACTGTTCCCTGACAGGGTGGAGAGAAAGCTCTGGTGTCTCTTCCTCTCCTTATAAGGGCATCGACTCTATTGGATTAGGACCTCGTCCTTATAATCTCATACAACCATTATCATCTCCTCACAAGACCTGTCTACAGTCACACACTGGGGTTTAGGACTCCAGTGTACAAATTTGGGGAAAACAATTCAGTCCCTACCAACACACATATAACAGGGTCGAAGTATGGTCCCTCAACCTCTCTCCCTACAGAACATCACGTAGGGTGCATCCCTGCAGATGATTTTCCTTGTTTTTGGAAGCATTTGAAAAATAATTTAACTAATATATGCAAATACCTGTAAGATTTCCATTGCAAAAGAGTAAAACTCTGCCTCTAATTTCCCTAAGCAACAGGAAGGTCTTTAAAGTTTTAGTTATGCGGCACCTGGGTGGCTCAGTCAATTAGGTGGCTGTCTTCCATTCGAGTCATGATCCCAAGGTCCTGGGATCCAGTCCCACGTTGGTCTCCCTGCTCAGCAGGGAGTCTGCTTCTCCCTTTCCCTCTGCTTGCCTCTTCCCCTATTTCTGCTCTCTCTCTCTGTGCCAAATAAATAAATAAAATCTCTAAAATAATTTTTAAATAAAGTTTTAGTTATATTTCCTGCCATTTAACTCTACTTTTTTAAACCATACATTTATACCGCTATTTTTTATTTATTCGACTTAGCTATTACTACCAACTTCCCATTATTAGAGATGAATACCTCCCTCCCTCATACAGTTCCCTTCCCAAACTTTTCCTTCACCCCTTCCCCCATACTTAGCTAAGTAACCAATTTATTCTGATACGATTTCTAAAAGTTTTCTTCTGAAATTCTTTCTCCCCTGCAACCTGTCATCATATTGAACAGAGATCCAATAATGCTGAGTTGTGTAGTATTAATTTATATAACCGTAGGAAAATACTATCACTCCAAAATATGTCAGGATTTTTGTAGTACTCTTGTCTGCTCAGGGAAGGAAAACTCAAAACCTTAATGATATGCAATCAATGGTGTTAGAATAAATAAATATCCCCATGGGGGAAAAAATGAGCCTTGATATCTACATCACACCATATACAACATCAAATTAAATTTAAATTTAAAATTTTGAGATATCTCATAGACCTAAGCATATAATTAAAATGTCTAGAAGAAAGCATGGGATAACATCTTTGCCACTTTAACTCAGGCAAAGACTTCTTAAATGGGAGAGAAGAGAATATGATACACTGGACTGTGATGAGAGACCGTGAACCAAAAAATGGCTCCTAATGACAGATGTGACTTCCACTCACATTTTATTGATGCAAGTAAATCACATGGCCTTTTCTGAATTCAACAGGGCAGGAATGTTTAACCCTCCTGCAGAAGGGATAATGCAAGGAAAGGAAAAGCAATATTTTACCAAGAGAAATGTAATCTTCCAAAAAGAAATCTAGAGTGACAAGAATGTTACCTTTCTTAGCTTCTGCAGGCTACTGATCTGAAACAGGGTCAGCTGGGAAGCAAAGCAAAGGAGATTGGAAATAAAAATGGAAGCCCAAATGGCACCTTACCAATGACACTGTCTTCACTAACAGTCTTAGCGATGTTGAGAACTTGGAGAAAGTCAGTCGAGAGAAATTTCCAGGAAAAAAAAATTATTATTAACTATTTTCTTTTTTTGTTCTTCTTTTTTGTTTGGGGGTGGGGCTCAGAGAGGGGGATGGTCAGAGGGTAGCAGAGGGGGAGGGAGACAGAATCCCAAGCAGGCTCCACACCCAGTGCGGAGGCCCATGTGGCCTCGATCTCCCAACCTGAGATCGTGACCAGAGCCAAAATCAAGAGTTGGATCCTCAACCGACTGAGCCACCCAGGCGCCCCTAACTATTTTCTAGAGAAGCAAGCATTTGAACACCAAAAATACAAGAAAGATATAATATAAAAATAAAGGACATTTCTTTAAGTTGATTATATTTACTACTTTGAAAAACAAAACAAACCGCATTGTTTTAACCCATTTCTCCACAGAACAGTGATGGCATCATTAGCAGAGAAGTAGGATGTGCGTACATTTGGATACCACTGTCTTGAGGGATGATGCCACCTCCCGACAGAGGACAGAGATTCTTTGATTTTGGATTGCTCCTTCTCCTGTTTAATCACATTGTTAAAATGTGCTAGTTTCTCCTTCATAAAAAATAATAGACTATGAAATGAATGCCTATCTGATTTGTAACTCCTGAGCTATTGGAAAATTTGGTTAATCTAGTCAGTGCTGTTTTAGTGGAAGTATGATCCTAAATTTTATAATCCTTTTCTTAGAATGATACCATTCAAATTGTTATTCAAGAAAAAAAATAAATAAAACAGATATCAGACATTGCTGTAATTTGCTATAAACTGGTGAAATGCAATATACACATCAAAAAATACAATATGCTTACTGATGTATCTCTTATTTCTTTTTTTTAAAAGATTTATTTATTTATTTTAGGGAGGGGGAGGGGCAGAGGGAGAAAGAATCTCCAGCAGACTCCCCGCTGAGCATGGAGCTAACACAGGACTCAGGGACTCAATTCCACAATCCTGAGATCATAACCTGAGCCAAAACCAAGAGTTGGACACTCCACCAACTGAGCCACCCAGGCGCCCCGATATATCTCTTATTTCTTATTACATAATTCAGGAAATCATCTTTTCTTTTTCTTTCCTTTTATGTCAACACAGTTTCCTTCAGATTCTCCTTGCTTCATATGACAAAAAAAAATAATTGCATCCCTGATGATGCATGTGGACCCTGGATAGAAAGTGGAGAGAAGCAGCAGCAGGGGCTTTCATGTTTCACGGTAAGCTCACGCTATCTGGCCCCAGGCCACCATTCCAACCACCTCGTGGGTCTCAGGTGGCAGAAGTTTGCTTGGTTAGTCTGCCTCTTTAACTTCTTCCTTTCGAAATATTTCAAGAAGTGTCTATTGCAAGGGCAGCACTATAATGGATGCAAAACGTGCACAGAAAGCTGAAGAGCACGGTTTCCTTCCAGATCATGGTCAAGGTCAGCAAGTTCTTGCAGGTAATATTCTCCTATTTTTCCTTATAATAATACATAAGCAACACATTATTAACTAGTTACATCTTTACACTTGAATCGATATATAATATTAGCATCAAAATGTTGATCATTCACTTATTTTTAATTAAATATTGAACATCTGAGAAATTACATTTAAATAATGATGTTTCATAATAATGGAGGGGGGATTGTTATTGCGGGATGCATTTTTTTTAACAAAGAGAACAACGACTAAACATCAGCATTGACACCCAGCGTCCTTGAGCTGTGACTGCATAAACATTTCTATTCCCACGCAACTCCTGTATTTCTCTGTTTTAAAATGTTTCAGAAATACCAGCCTATCATAATACCATACGCTCCTAAAGCATAACATCACTTGGTACAAACATCACCTTTTGTGCAGTATCACTCCTTGGCTTCAGAGGCTCCCACATTTTCTTTCCCACTTGGCATCTTACCATGATCTAGGCCCTCATTTGCTGTTTAATCTCATCGCCTGGTGTTCTTCCCTCACTTGCTCTATCCTTCCACCCAACCACACTGGCCTCCACACCGGTCTTTGAATGCACTAGGTACACTCTTCCAGCTTCAAGGCCTTTGAGCCAGTCTCTCTCTTCTTCTTGGAATGCTCTTCCTCTAGACAGCCATGTGGCTCACTACCTCTTCTTTCAGCCCTCTGATCAAACACCACTTTATCTGAAAGCCACCCTTGATGTATATGTGTTTGTGTACATGCTATGGACTGAATGTTTGTGTGACCCCAGAATTCATATGTTGAAGACTTAACCCCCAATGTGATGGTGTTTGGAGATGAGGCTTTTGGGGTGTTAACTGAGGGTAGATGAAGTCATGAAGGTAGGGTTTTGGTCTGATGGGATTCATGCTTATCTAAGAAGAGATACCAGAGAGCTCACTTTCTTTCCATCCGCCTGGGAGGACATAGCAAGAAAGTGTCCATCTGCAAAGCCAGGAACAGAGCTCTGAACAGGACCCCAGGCACACGTGCACACACACACACGTGCACATGCCCACACTCATTCACACACAGATATGAAAGTTTTATTTTATGGCTGCAAACTAGCAAAGAATGACTATCTTAAACCTAAAATATGGAGAGTGTGAAAAAATTAACTGCGAACAAGGTCAAGAGTTATAGTCAGCCAGATACCCATGTTTTTAGGAATCCAGATGAGAATAAGTGATGATCGGGGCACCTGGGTGGCACAGTCGTTAAGCATCTGCCTTCGGCTCAGGGCATGATCCCGGCGTTCTGGGATCGAGCCCCACATCAGGCTCCTCCGCTGGGAGCCTGCTTCTTCCTCTCCCACTGCCCCTGCTTGTGTTTCCTCTCTCGCTGGCTGTCTCTATCTCTGTCGAATAAATAAATAAAATCTTTAAAAAAAAGAAGAAGAAGAAGTGAGATCATGAGCAAATTCTAAGAAAAATAAATAGAGATGAAAACCCTCCTTAACAAATTCTATGACTTAGACCATAATTGGACTCAACTAAAATGTAGATAAAAATGACAATTTTCTAGGAAAATAGAGTTTATCAAAATTGACCTCAGAGAAAGATAGAAAATCGACAGACACTAATTACTATGGATAAATTTGTCAAAAAATGCCTCTGGTTCCTCTCCCAAAGAAAATATCAAGATGAGTCAGTTTCATAGGTGAATTCTACCAAAGTATCAATAATGCCAACACAATGCTGTGTAAGGCTTCCAAGTTTTTGTAAGAAATAGTTAAAATATTCACATGAATACTTCATGACACTATCAAAAAAGAAGAAAAAAAGTTACAGACCTTTTTTTTTTAAAGATTTTATTTTTTATTTATTTGAAGAGATAGAG
>NC_048219.1:189289874-189331065 GCF_002007445.2 Ailuropoda melanoleuca
AAGGCAGACGCTCAGCCGCTGTGCCACCCAGGCGCCCCTACAGATCTTTTAAATAAATGAGACAGACTTGGTAGCGTGAAGTAAATAGTAAAGTAAATGACACTTGATTTTTTTCTCTCCGCTCTCTGTTCAAAACCAGCTCCTGATAAAGCTCATGGCTTTCTTCTTGCTAGCTACAGTTTCAGCTTAGGATTATGAACAAGGTGGTAAAGAATACAGTAAAACTGGAAGACTACACTTGGCATTTGGCACTGGTGCCATAAGACTTCAAAGACAGAGAAGGATAAACGTTTTTTATCACGTTGTGTACCAGAGCTTCTTTGATGTTCTGCCTTGGGTGATCAAATGTCTCTCCTTACTTTAGCCATTTCCTTCAACCTCTGTGTAATATCAGTCCTCCCTTGACTGGGCCACTTTGCCTCTCTAGGCATCTCTCTGCAGTGGAATCTCTTCTAAGCTGGCTTCTTAGCCTCCTCCCATTGAAAAGATCCCACATCCTTGGCTTGCTGCCAGCGTGGGTGCAGTCTGCAAGAGTCTAAATGTAGACTTGCGTGTTAGTGGCTAACGTGGGCTGTTTGCTGGGGTCTCAATTCCTCTCCAGACAGCCTATCTTTCTGCGCTCACAGCTGGGGGGCCAGCTTTCTCCATAATGGGCAACCCAAGGAAAAGGAGTCAGGCAGAAGTTATATCATTTTATGATCTAGCATTGGAAGTCACACAGCATCAATCTGTGCTCTTGATAGAGCAGTCCCTTCCCACCCAGGTTCAATGGGAGGCAAAGAGACTCCTTCTTTTCCTGCAGCTGGTGATGTTCTGGAAGAGCATATTACTCTGGTCTTTTTTGGAAAATACGATATGCCAAAAAGTTCTTTTTCTCTCCCCAACCTGCTAGGGACACATGTCACATACCCAAGTCCATATTTAGCTTGAGGTAAAGAAAAACACCTCCGATCTTCTCTTCCATGCAGGAAGAAGAAGAAGGAGAAGAAAGAAAGAAGAAAGAAAGAAAGAAGAAAGAAAGAAAGAAAGAAAGAAAGAAAGAAAGAAAGAAAGAAAGAAAGAAAGAGTTGGAGGGAGGGAGGAAGAAAGAAAGAGGGAGGGAGGGAGGGAGGGAGGAAGGAAGGAAGGAAGGAAGGAAGGAAGGAAGGAAGGAAGGAAGGAAGGAAGGAAGGAAGGGTACAAATGCCAGCAACCCTCTCCAAAGAAATTCTCTCTTTGCTTTTACTTCCAACGCAGCCCTTTTCCACCTTCAAGGTGGGACTTGGGTAAGGAGGCAAAACAGGTCTTTACTATATCTGCAAATGCTATAGAAAGGGCCTGGTACCTGGAAGTTTGAGGATGCATAATTTTTTCACCCTTTTCCTGGGGGCAGACTGATGGAATGGAGACAGTTTCATATAAACCTCTCATTAATCAGACGGTAGAGTCTGAGAAGAATACAGCCAAATTTAGTGAAGTTAATTTTAGAAATGCAAGGATGGGTTGATAGTTAGAAATCTATTAACATAGTATTTGTGACTCATAAAATAGAGAGTGCTTTTACATAACAACAGAAAAAACACAGAATCGCATGAGGAACAGGCTAAGGACATAAAGTGACAAGTCACACAGACGCACAAATACAAATAAGCAATGGATAAACGTAGAGTCTCACTGGATAACAAAGATTATGCAAATTAAAACAAGTACTATTTTAACCTAAAAATACAATAGATAATATAGAATGTTACAGCACAGGTTTTTTTTTGTTGTTTTTTCTCTTTTTAATGCTCTGTCAACTTTCAGTTAAAGAATGTCTTCACTTTATTATAGCTTTCAATGATTCCTTTGAAGGGAAGGAACCCTAACTCTTCTTCCAAGCCTCCATGCCAAACTCCCCCAATTGCTACATTCTGGTAGCATTTCCTACTGTTCATCTTGGCTAGGTAGGTTTTGCCTTTATTAATATTGTCTTTTCCTGGAAGGCAAGGACCACGTTTTATCCATCTTTTCTATCTTTAACGGCACCTAGCTCAATACTTTGTACAGCATTTATTGAGTAACAAGGACAAAAATAATATTAGTAATAAGCCTGATATTTATTGCATTTACTATGCAGCCTGCATTGTGGAAAACACTTGATACGAATCATGTAAGCTTTGGAATCTCTTGAGATAGAGACTATTATTAATCTAATTACAGACTAGGAATCAAAGGCATAAAGAGGAGAAGTAATTTGCCTATGCAAAAACAAATCTCTGCGTTTGAACTGTGTTTTTTTCTCTAATGGACATATCGACAAATCCTGGAGGTCTCACAGAATTCTTTTGGCACATAATGATAGAGAAAGGGGGGAAATGAGAAAAATCTCCAAAGAATAAAAATAGAGGCAAATAAATTGCATATGCATTCAGAGGAGGAACCAAGGATTGCATTCCAAAGTGATCTGACAGCAAGAATTAGAGAAACGGAAGAATGTAAATGCAGTAAATGCCTAGTTGCTATTTAAAGATTGTCATCGTAAGAAAGAAAACAAGTGTTTATATGACTTTTAAAAATATTCATTAAAATAATGGAAAAAAGGAAAAACACTAATTTACACATAGATCAAATGAGTGCTGGAATCCATTTTGTCTTCTAATTCTGCTTGAATGAGCATTTAAATGGAATTTCTCTATTATTGATTACAGCTTTCTGCTCCCCCACACATCCTCTTTTAAAAGCCATGTTAGTCTGATAAGAACTAGAATGTTGTGTACTTTCTTAATTCACTTGGCATTTATTCAAACCCCCCAGACTTAGGACTTTGAGGATATTGAATTTGAGTCATTCAAAGGGCAAAAGGACATGTTTAAAGAGGTTAGTTGTGGCCTCATATACTTACGGGTTACAGTGCTTCTGTTCCTGAACAATGGAAAAACTTGAATGTTTCTGCTTAGAAGTTCATGGACTTGGAAGTCTCCAGACAATGTAAGCATTCACCAGGCTCAGATTGTACTGGATAAAATTGAAACATTGTGTCACAACTGAATGCAAACCTAACCGTCTCCGAATATAAGCATCTAGGAGTGTGTAATTCAGGGCAGAAACTTGAATTTGCAAAAGAGGAATGTTAGAAGTAATAAAAACAAGAAGAAATGAAGTGAGAATCCCAGAGCCTTCCTTGCATGCCAGAATAAAGTAGACACGTGTTACATTCTTTCCTTTTGTGGGTCCCTTCCACACCTGTTGTTGCTTTCTGGGGAAATAGCCAAAAGTGATCCAATTTCTAAGCCTTAGTGGGGAGAAATTATTCTGTCCCAGGAACAGGAAGCCAAGGTTCACATTTTCCATCATTCTTCTTTTTTCAAAATATCTTTGATATAGGAATATTGATTTAGTATAGTGGCTCAGGGAAAGCAAAAGCCTGCTATCCTATGCAGGCAGCACAGGGAAATTGGTTAATACGTTAATAGATTGAATTACTAATGCATCACTTGTGACTCAGAGCTTGATTTCTGTTTTTTGGTTTTTGTTGTTTTGTGTTGTTTTTCTTTTGGCTGGTTGATTGATTATTGGTTGATTGGAGATGTTGTGTTGGAAAAATGACCCTTGAGAGGTGAGTTGACTCTCTCTTTTGATGATTTCCTACATAGTTGAAAATGGCTGCTGTGCTGGACACGTGGTCCCCAGACAAAGTGCAGCCTCTGATTTTAATTAAAGCCAAAAATTCTGCTGCAAAAATCGCAGCTTATGTGTTATGGTTTATTGGAAGAATATTTAATGCATATACCCATTCACCAGTTCTGCTTTGAGCACTCATGTGGCCAGCACTGAGCTTTACTAAGAGATTGGAGAGACAGTAATTATCCATAGGAAATCTGAAGGCCAGCATAGAAGATGAGACAGGAATGGTAGCTATAGATGGTCTGCTTGAGATCATTGTCACACATTCTTGACAAAATGCTGAAATCAGTATCATTTGTATATGTGTTTGTATTCAAGCGGAGTAGATGGTGATTTTTTTTCCCTTCTGTCACAGTGATATTGGAAAGCACAATCAGTCATTCATTCCCAGTTTACAACTCAATACTGCCTCCTTCGCCAGGTCACTAACCATACCGAGCCTCAGTTTTGTATCTGTTTAATAATAATACCATCTTCCTGGGGTTGGTGTGAGAAGCAAATGGTCTAAAACATATCTTTCCAGGAATCATAATAGCATACATAGTTCCTTTCAGCTATGCAAACATATCTCTATTACTAAATCCTAGACATTGGCACAATATAAAATGTAATTCTAGCCGTCGGAGGTTCCCAAGATAGAATGAATGACACTGGGCAGCTGTGGTTGCTGCCACGGCAGGGTTTGAAGCTTATGTTCATTTGGATGGTNGGAGGTTCCCAAGATAGAATGAATGACACTGGGCAGCTGTGGTTGCTGCCACGGCAGGGTTTGAAGCTTATGCTCATTTGGATGGTATGTTGCAGAAAAGATCCAAGCATCAGATGANAAAGATCCAAGCATCCGATGGGTGGTTGGACCAATTGACTTTCAAGATCTCTTTTTTAATTCTACAATGTTGGCCTCTTATGCATGTCTCATCCCGTCTTCCTGGATGAAGATTTTATTTCTTCTTCTTCCCTAGAATGAATAAAACATGAAAACAACAGCAACTTGTACTCTCTGCCCCAAAGCCCTAAAAAGGTCATGAGTCAACCCTCCTGAGAGGTGCAGCCTGTGAATTTGGATGATACAGAAGAATGCAGCTCTGGTCTCCGGCCAACCTGAGTAAGTTCTGCAGAGATGGTCAGTGTTCTGTGGCTGCCTTACTTTTGACAGGAATATCCCAGTGCCAAACCCAAGTCTCTCTGACTCTGCATCACTTTCCAGTTGTATCTGTCCACGGCCATGCAAGACTGGCTAAGGTTCAGCAATGGAAATAAGATTTCTCAGGCTGTCAACTCAACTCTGAAAATAGGTACTAACCAATATTTACCCCAAACCTTGAGATCTCTGCCTTTAAGAGGGAGCCAAGAAATGAAGCTAGAGGGGTTAGGAAGGAGGGGAAACTGACCCCGCAGGAAGTCTGATTCAGCTTGAAGAATTTTAATTCAGCTGGAGAAATAGCCTTCTTGAATTTGATTCAGCTGGAGAAATTCCCTGGTCTAGAACTAGACATTTGCTGTGATTTATTTTTCTCAAGCAGTGCTGGCAGTGGGCAATTCTAGAGTTCCCTGATACCCGGTCCATTTCTATCTCGAGTTTAATGAAATATTACTTCTCCCTAACTATCCCTGCCCCTTGTTCTCAGTAGTTAGGCAAGGCCATGAAGCTAGCTTTGGCCAATGAAATATGAGTAGAATCTGGATGGAATGTTGCAGAAAAGATCCAAGCATCCGATGGGTGGTTGGACCAATTGACTTTCAAGATCTCTTTTTTAATTCTACAATGTTGGCCTCTTATGCACGTCTCATCCCGTCTTCCTGGATGAAGATTTTATTTCTTCTTCTTCCCTAGAATGAGTAAAACATGAAAACAACAGCAACTTGTACTCTCTGCCCAAAAACCCTAAAAAGGTCATGAGTCAACCCTCCTGATAGGTGCAGCCTGTGAATTTGGATGATACAGAAGAATGCAGCTCTGGTCTCCGGCCAACCTGAGTAAGTTCTGCAGAGATGGTCAGTGTTCTGTGGCTGCCTTACTTTTGACAGGAATATCCCAGTGCCAAACCCAAGTCTCTCTGACTCTGCATCACTTTCCAGTTGTATCTGTCCACGGCCATGCAAGACTGGCTAAGGTTCAGCAATGGAAATAAGATTTCTCAGGCTGTCAACTCAACTCTGAAAATAGGTACTAACCAATATTTACCCCAAACCTTGAGATCTCTGCCTTTAAGAGGGAGCCAAGAAATGAAGCTAGAGGGGTTAGGAAGGAGGGGAAACTGACCCCGCAGGAAGTCTGATTCAGCTTGAAGAATTTTAATTCAGCTGGAGAAATAGCCTTCTTGAATTTGATTCAGCTGGAGAAATTCCCTGGTCTAGAACTAGACATTTGCTGTGATTTATTTTTCTCAAGCAGTGCTGGCAGTGGGCAATTCTAGAGTTCCCTGATACCCGGTCCATTTCTATCTCGAGTTTAATGAAATATTACTTCTCCCTAACTATCCCTGCCCCTTGTTCTCAGTAGTTAGGCAAGGCCATGAAGCTAGCTTTGGCCAATGAAATATGAGTAGAATCTGGATGGAATGTTGCAGAAAAGATCCAAGCATCCGATGGGTGGTTGGACCAATTGACTTTCAAGATCTCTTTTTTAATTCTACAATGTTGGCCTCTTATGCACGTCTCATCCCGTCTTCCTGGATGAAGATTTTATTTCTTCTTCTTCCCTAGAATGAGTAAAACATGAAAACAACAGCAACTTGTACTCTCTGCCCAAAAACCCTAAAAAGGTCATGAGTCAACCCTCCTGATAGGTGCAGCCTGTGAATGCTTTGTACAATTGATAGAACTTGACTTCCCAACCTGTCTCCCCCATCACAAGGAATCCTTGTGATGCATGAGAGACTGTGGGGCCACAAATTGGTGTGTAATAAATAAATAGAGCAGAGCCTCCCACCAACCTGCGATGGACAGACACATGGCATAGACACATAGCATAAGAGAAAAATAAACATTTGTTGTCCCAAGCCACTGAAATTTGGAGGTTGGTTGTTATCCCAGCCAACCTGGTCTATCCTGACTGACACAATGCTCACATCCACCAGCATGAGTGCAACAGATCTGGTTAAAGCATTACAACAAACAGACTGCAAGAAACTTGCAATTTTATATTCATTTATTCTTCCGAAGCTATAGCACAGGGTTTTATTTTTCTATAAATATTTCTTAAGTAACAAAATACTACTAGGGAAATCAAGAACCAATCTATAAAGTGTTTGATTCGTTCGTTTCACAATGTGGCATCTCTATTAAAGCACTTTGTAATTAGGGGCTCCTGGGGGGCTCCGTCAGTTGAGCCTCCAACTCTTGGTTTCAGCTCAGGTCATGATCTCATGGGTTGTGGGATAGGCCCAGAGCTCCTTGTGGGGCTCCGTGCTCCCAGGGACTCTGCTTGAGTATTCTCTCCCTCTGCCCTCCCCCATGCACATGCACACACTGTCTCTCTTTCAAATAAATAAATAAATCTTTTTTAAAAATCATTTTGTATATATACATTAAACTATGAGTTTTTGTAGGACAGAGAATGAGATTTCTTCTTTTTTGCAGGTGTCCCAGGGCCTATCAGAGAACTTTCGAAAAAAAAAAAATGTTTACTGAATAATTACTACAAAAATTCTTGTCCTAGGCTATTCCTTCAGGTGCAAAATTACTTTTATTGATATTTTCCTTATCTTAACCTTCTAATTTGATTTGATTTCATTCTTGGGTTCCTCAATGTAGGACGGTTTACTGAGGCTGTCCTCCGCATTTGAATGCACTCTTTACTTTCCTCTGATGAATTTAATACCACTTCCTCCAGAATCACTTCTAGTCATAATCTGGCCCAAGCAGTTCCCAAACCTTGCGATCTCAGGACCACTTTAGACTCTTTAAATTACTGACAATCCAAAGACCTTTCATTTACATAAACTGTAGTTATTTACATTTATTGTTTACAAAATTAAAAACTGAGAAAATTTTAAAGTATATGTTTATGTATTCCTTTAAAATAACAATAATAAATCCATTACATGTGAATGTAAACATCATATTTTTTATTAAAGACTTCTATTTTTCAAATCAAAACCGTTTTTACTGAGAATGGCATTGTTTTACATTTACACAAATCTCTTTCGTGTCTGGCTTAACAAAAGACAGCTGGATTTTCTTATCTGATTCTGCATTCAATTTGTTGCAATATCCCACATCATGTATCTTCCAAAGATCTCCACTGTATACTTGTGAGGATATCAGAATAAAAACAGAAAATGTCATCTTAGTCTTAATATGGAAATTGTTTTGAATTTGTGCACCCCTGAAAGGATCCTGGGGACTCTCAGGGTCCCCTTCTTTCTTCTCTGAAATGCTTTGGCATAGGGAAATTCTGTGGCAGAGTTTACCACTGTATTATTCTCCAATTGTTTTATGCATATGAGATGCAGTTTCCAACCTAAATTGTAAGTACTAAGAGGGCAGGAACAATGAATGCTTATAAAATACGGAAGAGTGCCAAGCCTGCTATAAATACAACCCCAGAACTATTGACACGGGATTATCATGTATTAAAGTTCTATTATTTTTTAAGAGAGTGCCTTTGGCTTCATACTTGATAATGTCGAGTTCTAGCTACGCTTTATTGCACCCTTCTGAGCCCGGCACTGTGTTAGAGTAAGGCAGACCTTAGCAAATGCTTGTGACCAGAAGCAGCGCTAACCTGAGGCTTGGGCATTTGGATGCGGATGTATTTTACAAGCTTAGCACACTGCCTCTTGCCTTGTCCTCCAGGATCCATGAGATGGGCTAGTAGGCTCTTTCTCATGCAGACGCAGCAGGGTACAAAACAAACCCAGAAGCTTCTTTTGTTTTCTTCCATTCCAAGAAGTACTTTGTATTTCACATTCTTTAAGTACAGTAGCCCTGTCCTCTTTGCCCGCGTGCTTAGCCAGAGCAGCCGTCCTGTCTTTGGGGTCCCGGTCACCAAAGCACTGAGACAAGTGCCGCTGAAATGCTTCAGCCTGGACAAANTAAGAGAAAAATAAACATTTGTTGTCCCAAGCCACTGAAATTTGGAGGTTGGTTGTTATCCCAGCCAACCTGATCTATCCTGACTGACACAATGCTCACATCCACCAGCATGAGTGCAACAGATCTGGTTAAAGCATTACAACAAACAGACTGCAAGAAACTTGCAATTTTATATTCATTTATTCTTCCGAAGCTATAGCACAGGGTTTTATTTTTCTATAAATATTTCTTAAGTAACAAAATACTACTAGGGAAATCAAGAACCAATCTATAAAGTGTTTGATTCGTTCGTTTCACAATGTGGCATCTCTATTAAAGCACTTTGTAATTAGGGGCTCCTGGGGGGCTCCGTCAGTTGAGCCTCCAACTCTTGGTTTCAGCTCAGGTCATGATCTCATGGGTTGTGGGATAGGCCCAGAGCTCCTTGTGGGGCTCCGTGCTCCCAGGGACTCTGCTTGAGTATTCTCTCCCTCTGCCCTCCCCCATGCACATGCACACACTGTCTCTCTTTCAAATAAATAAATAAATCTTTTTTAAAAATCATTTTGTATATATACATTACACTATGAGTTTTTGTAGGNTGTATATATACATTAAACTATGAGTTTTTGTAGGACAGAGAATGAGATTTCTTCTTTTTTGCAGGTGTCCCAGGGCCTATCAGAGAACTTTCGAAAAAAAAAAAATGTTTACTGAATAATTACTACAAAAATTCTTGTCCTAGGCTATTCCTTCAGGTGCAAAATTACTTTTATTGATATTTTCCTTATCTTAACCTTCTAATTTGATTTGATTTCATTCTTGGGTTCCTCAATGTAGGACGGTTTACTGAGGCTGTCCTCCGCATTTGAATGCACTCTTTACTTTCCTCTGATGAATTTAATACCACTTCCTCCAGAATCACTTCTAGTCATAATCTGGCCCAAGCAGTTCCCAAACCTTGTGATCTCAGGACCACTTTAGANCCTTGCGATCTCAGGACCACTTTAGACTCTTTAAATTACTGACAATCCAAAGACCTTTCATTTACATAAACTGTAGTTATTTACATTTATTGTTTACAAAATTAAAAACTGAGAAAATTTTAAAGTATATGTTTATGTATTCCTTTAAAATAACAATAATAAATCCATTACATGTGAATGTAAACATCATATTTTTTATTAAAGACTTCTATTTTTCAAATCAAAACCGTTTTTACTGAGAATGGCATTGTTTTACATTTACACAAATCTCTTTCGTGTCTGGCTTAACAAAAGACAGCTGGATTTTCTTATCTGATTCTGCATTCAATTTGTTGCAATATCCCACATCATGTATCTTCCAAAGATCTCCACTGTATACTTGTGAGGATATCAGAATAAAAACAGAAAATGTCATCTTAGTCTTAATATGGAAATTGTTTTGAATTTGTGCACCCCTGAAAGGATCCTGGGGACTCTCAGGGTCCCCTTCTTTCTTCTCTGAAATGCTTTGGCATAGGGAAATTCTGTGGCAGAGTTTACCACTGTATTATTCTCCAATTGTTTTATGCATATGAGATGCAGTTTCCAACCTAAATTGTAAGTACTAAGAGGGCAGGAACAATGAATGCTTATAAAATACGGAAGAGTGCCAAGCCTGCTATAAATACAACCCCAGAACTATTGACACGGGATTATCATGTATTAAAGTTCTATTATTTTTTAAGAGAGTGCCTTTGGCTTCATACTTGATAATGTCGAGTTCTAGCTACGCTTTATTGCACCCTTCTGAGCCCGGCACTGTGTTAGAGTAAGGCAGACCTTAGCAAATGCTTGTGACCAGAAGCAGCGCTAACCTGAGGCTTGGGCATTTGGATGCGGATGTATTTTACAAGCTTAGCACACTGCCTCTTGCCTTGTCCTCCAGGATCCATGAGATGGGCTAGTAGGCTCTTTCTCATGCAGACGCAGCAGGGTACAAAACAAACCCAGAAGCTTCTTTTGTTTTCTTCCATTCCAAGAAGTACTTTGTATTTCACATTCTTTAAGTACAGTAGCCCTGTCCTCTTTGCCCGCGTGCTTAGCCAGAGCAGCCGTCCTGTCTTTGGGGTCCCGGTCACCAAAGCACTGAGACAAGTGCCGCTGAAATGCTTCAGCCTGGACAAAAGCTGCCAGAATCCTCTTCTGCAAAGCCAACTTTGCAGTAGGATGCATGGTGACGCAGTGAGAGGCCACTGTCTGCATTCAATTATACTGCTGCGGGTCTAATGTGATTGTTTCAAGATCCTACAAATTACCAGATGTCGACAACCAGCTCCGATGTGTTTCCCTGTCCCTATAAGCTGAGGGAAAATGTAAAAATTGGTTATCTCCTTGATGGTGGTTACTTCAACTCTGGATCTTCTCATTGGAGGGGAGTAGTGGGTGTGTGTATGAGAAAACGTGATGAGAGCACTGTTGCAATCCAGCTTGGCTTACATACCTGTGACAGACTAAGCTTGCTACCACGTGCACATTTTATGTCAAGAAGTACATGCTAGAGATATCAATGGGCAGTGTGGGATGACACACGCTAGCTACTCCTCTGAATGTGGTAAAACTCTTGAGTCACATACCTTTATGATTTTCTTGTAAAACAAAATCCAAATCTGCCAAGAAAAATTAAACTACATAGCACGCAGGAGATTTGAAAACACCATTGTGATCATTTAAAACAACATTAATGGTCATCTTTGACACAAGAGCTGAGGTATGAAGTGTGAAAGTCACTTAGTAAGACAGTTCAATGAAGACCAGAAATGGCTGGGCTGCCCCTGGCCAAGATAATCCTTGATGACTCCCCCATTTTCGTGTTTAAGGACAGAAAGTTCTGGTGCTCATTGCCACTGAACTTCCGGTCCCTTGATTATTTCCAGGGAAAATTCAAAGTTCACAGAATTTGTGATTTGACCTGATGACTTGCATAGTGCTAGTAGTTTCTGCTATTATTAAATATTTATAGCTATTTTCTCTGGCTGTTTAGTGAATGAAACAATCTCTGGATTTTTGAAATTTCTAAATTAGGTGATGATTTTTTATTTTTTCAAGTTGCATATTCTCTCTCCCCCCATGCTAGAAGTGAATATATTTATTCAGAGCCCCTTTCCTCCAAACCTAGGGAAATATCTACTGGGTTTTAAGGACCAAGAATGTCAGTTTTAGTCCTGTCTGCAATGACTTCCAAAGCTAAAGACTAATGATATTTGGTTTCATTATTATCTTAGAATATTTACAAATAATTTACCATTCTTTCCCAAGGCAAAATAGCATTTGTCAAGAATGAGCAAACCTGGAGTGACTCCACATTTAAACTTCTTACTATTATTACATGAAAGTATTTTTGTATTTCAAATATATAATTGATAAAATATTTAAAATATTTTAAACTATTAACACATTGTTTAAAAATATACATTTCCTTTTGTAGCAGGAATTAGAGTCAGTGTGACGCTTTGGTTTGTAAAGTTCATGAGTTTTTTTGAATTTTGCAGTAGGCATTGATAAGAACACACCTTTTCTCAGACACTTATCTCAAACTCAGATAATCTGGGTACATGACATTAAAAAAATGCCAAAAATGGTAAACTTGTTAGAATTCAATAAATAAATTTTACTTGACAAAGGCAAGCAAGAAATGAAAAGGAACAAATATATCCTCAAGCTGGGAAAAATCATTTTAAACTCTCAAATATTTATTTGATATTATCTTTCCAAGAACAATGGAGCAAAAATAATCACATTCCTTTTCCTTTACATACTTTTGTTCAGAGAAACCAGATGCAGAATGAAGCTTTGCTTCCCTGCCAAACTGCCAAGTTTGTTTAATATTTAGGTTCCACACAACGTCAACAAAAGAAGCAAAATTATTGCTAGTGCTGGGGGTTCTGAATTTGAATCATTTTAAGCTGATCACTGTATGTTCTGAAAATAGACATAAATCTCCATATTTCCCAGATTTTTTGAGTGTTCCTCACTGTCGTTCCAGGGGCGATGAAAAGTGGAGTGGTTTTATAAGTGTGTGTATGCAGGCATGCCTTTTATACATTTCAAGTGGTATAGCTTTCCACTACTGAAATGCATTCATGTTCTTCTGGCAGAACATCTCTTCCAAAGAAATATTTAAAGGTCCCCCAAAAGACTTTCCTGTTTATGACAATTATGGTCACATTCTAAATCATGAACACTAACACTTACTAATTGCTTACTGTGCACTCGGCACCAAACCAAGCATTTTACCTACATTACCCATTGAGCTTCAAGACTACTCTTTATTTTTTTTAAGATTTTATTTATTCATTTGACAGAGAAAGAGGCAGCGAGAGAGGGAACACAAGCAGGGGGAGTGGGAGAGGGAGAAGTAGGCTTCCTGCTGAGCAGGGAGCCCGATGCAGGGCTCAATTCCAGAACTCTGGGATCCTGACCTGAGCTGAAGGCAGACGCTTAAGGACTGAGCCACCCAGGCGCCCCTACATTACCCATTAAGCTCACTACCACTCTTTAATGTAAATGATACTCTCATCCTCATTCTACATATGAAGAAACTGAGGCATAGAGAGATTAAGTAACTTGATTGATTTCATATGAATCATGCATTAAGTACTCGTTACCTCCCTCCACTAGCACAATGGTAAAAGGCTATATTTTATATGTTCACAATTTTTATTCCTGCCCCCTTGTGGCCATGCTTCCCTCTAGATGGTGTATGTTTAATTGCCCTCATGACTTTCAGCTTGGCCATGTGATTGCCTTTGGCCAATGATACGTGAGTCAAAGTTTTAATGCCACGTTCCAAGCAGAGACTTTCAGTGGACTTTTGTGATTTGACAATGCGTCTCTTGNGATTTCATATGAATCATGCATTAAGTACTCATTACCTCCCTCCACTAGCACAATGGTAAAAGGCTATATTTTATATGTTCACAATTTTTATTCCCGCCCCGTTGTGGCCATGCTTCCCTCTAGATGGTGTATGTTTAATTGCTCTCATGACTTTAAGCTTGGCCATGTGATTGCCTTTGGCCAATGATACGTGTCAAAGTTTTAATGCCACGTTCCAAGCAGAGACTTTCAGTGGACTTTTGTGATTTGACAATGCGTCTCTTGTGTTCCTGTTCTCTGTAAAACAATATGTACTAGGTGCAAGTTCCTCCTTCACCCTGGATGCTGCAATGAGAGGACATGGAGCCCTAACTGAACCAGCATTGTCAAGCAGAATAGTGGCTAACCCAGAGCACTCAGACAACCTAATTGGAAATAAATCTACATTGCAAGCCACTGAATTAATGTGGTTGGTGGTTACAGCAACAAAAACTGACTGAAAAATAAGGGTGGAAGAGGAAAAAAATCTGTAATAAACCCACAACAATAAAAGCACCAGAGAGAGGCCATCTGTAGATCAAAAGACTCAAAACTTTCTGGAAGGCGGAAAGTTGCTGAAAGAGTGTTGACTTGCACAGTTTAGGTGGAGCCATAGTTTCCAAAATGTGCGGGGTTGCTATAACCAGGCTGGTAAGCAATCTGCCTTGCAGAACCTGGCAGAAAACTTGGACCCCTAGATACCAAGTTTCTCAAAGTTTGTGAGCTATTAACCTCCCCTTCCAGTACTCACACTAAACGTAAGCTCACTTGGTTAAGAAGCCTCATTTAGTGTACAATGCTCAAGATTAGCTACTGGCCAATTCTTGGCTACCAAGACATACTAGAGTAAAACCTACAGAAGAAGCAAGAGAAAGACCAATGTTATCACGGATAAGGCGCACCCTTGGAGGAAAGAGAGATTATTCATGGATAGAAGAGAAACGTAATATAACTCAATCCACAGAGTATCCACAGAGATATTGGAGGAAAGGCTACATTTATAAAAATAAAATATAAAAAAAAAGTGTCGAGGAAAAAGAAAAATCAGACAATAATACAAAGTCTTGGAAATCCAAAATATGGTTCCCAATATTGGTGATGCTGGGTTTGGTTATTTGATGAGCTGGTAAACACTGGATATATGTATTGGGAAGATATATCCTCCCTGATATAATTATGAATGGGGTGGCATTTTGAGACTATGAATATCCTCACAATCACCTTCCATCCAGTGAGTGGTTTTAGCATCCATAGACAATCCTTGACTGAATCAATTGGCATACGGAGAGTAGCAAAACGTTGTTTTCAAATCTTATTCTTTTTACATTTATCGTCTGGCATTCTTTCTTTCTCTTCAGGTATCATTAAGGACTCACAGATCTTTATTGCTTTTTAGTCACATTGTTATCCATTATTATTTTTTAAAGATTTATTTATTTGAGAGAGAGAAAGAGATGAGAGAGAAGGAGAAAGCAGTGCAAGTTGGGGAAGGGGCAGAGAGAGGGTGAGGGTAAGGGATAAGCAGACTCCACACTGAGCCCAGAGTCCCACATGGGGCTCGATCTCACAACCTTGAGATCATGACCTCAGCCAAAATCAAGAGTCGGATGCTTAACCAACTGAGCCACCCAAGTGCCTCTCCATTATTTATGTATTTTTTTTACTTTAGATACTCATTTTTTCCTAAATCTGACCTCGAGGAGCCCCTACAAGCTGACTCTTATGATTGATTTGCCTTTAGGTTGATATAACGTATTAAATGGCTAGAAAAATAAATGAAAAATACAGAAATCTATGTACATTATTGCAAGAAAAGAGCACTGAAAAGAGAGACTAAATGCTTCCAGACTAAGAAACAAAAACAAATAAATGAGCAAGAAACCAAATTTCCCATCAAATAATGGGAAATATGCATTTTATCAATAATATTTGAAGAAATTTTCTGAGGGAAAAATGATTTTCAATCTTAAATTCTTTATCCAACTATGAATAAAGTATAAAGGAAAATATAGGCATTCAGCATTCAAGACTCAGAAAATTTTTTCTTAAAACACCCTTTTTCAAGAAGCTCTATGGGGTCATATGTCAGCAAAATTATAGAGGAAGCCAAAAAGAAGGAAGATGGGATCTGGGAAATAATAGCTCCAATGCCACAAAGACAAGAAATATCACCATGTCGCTTGTGCCACTGGCAGGGAGGACAATGTGTCCAGCGTGGAGTTGGGAGCTAGAGGTTTCCCATGGGCAGAAATCTAGGGAAAGGGAATGTGTCAGTCAGCTGGGGCTGCCCTAACAAAACACCACAGACTTTGTTACTTAACATAAATTTCTTTTCTCATGGCCTAGAGTCTAGATATAATGGATCAAGCTGACTGCAAATTTGGTTTCTGGTGAAGGCACTCTTTCTGACTTGTAGATAATTGCCTTCTTACTATAGACCTCATATGGCCTCTTCTCTGTGGGTGTGTGGAGAGAGAATTCTCTGGTATCTCTTCCTCTTCTTATAAGGAAACATGGCACCACCCTTACAATCTAATTTAACATTTATCACCTCCTTATAGGCCCTATCTCAAAATACAGTCACACTGGAAATGAGGGGCTTCAACATATGAAATTTGGAGGACACAATTTAGCCCAGAATAGAGAGATTTTAAAGATTTGATACTCTTGGGCAAGGTTATTATAATAATAATATCAGCTAAAACATATTAAGAGCCCTGCACATGCCAGATACTGAACTAACAGCTATGTAAGCATTAACACATTCAATCCTATGAAGTCAGTGACTACTGTCATTATTGTATTCATTTTACAAATAATTGAGAAATAAAAAGTTAAACAAATAGCCCAAGGTTACATAGGTATTATCTGAGAGTTTAAAACAGGCAGCTTGATACCTATGTGCTCTTAATGATGTTATCCTGAAAGACCTCTAGAACACATCAGAACGTAGTAAAGGCAGATAATACAAAATCAATTAGAAAATCTTCCCCCAGAAAGCCCAAAAAAGAAATGTAATCATAGTACATTATCTAGTTCCACAGTGAATAACATGTATACGATGGAATTTCAAATTTTGGAGTGAGGTTATAGACATAACATGGAAGGCTTAAATATGTTTATATAACAAGGTATAAATTTGATCACCCTTGGCAATTTAAAAGCAGAATACAGAGCACAGATGGTGAGATATGGAAGGTTTAGATCAATTTAAGAGAAGGGCAGGGATGTTAATAGTGTCATCTTGGAGTGGAATGTCCAGAGAGAATTTCTAATCTTGATGGAATGGAAAATAAAAATATAATTATTGTTAAGAGTTGAATTTTGTCCCCCCTCACTGCCCTCAGGACCTTAGACTGTGACCTTATTTGGAGATAGGGTTGTGTTTTTTTTGTTTTTTTTTTTTTAAAGATTTTATTTTATTTATTTGACAGAGATAGAGACAGCCAGTGAGAGAGGGAACACAAGCAGGGGGAGTGGGAGAGGAAGAAGCAGGCTCANTTTACAGAGATAATCAAATTAAAATGGGACCATTGGGATGGACCTAATCCAATATGACCAGTCCTTATAAAAGAGGATTATTTCAACACAAAGACAGATATGCATAGAGGGAAGATAATGTGAAAAAAACACAGGGAGAAGAGGACCATCTCTAAGCCGAAGAGTCATGCCTGGAACAGATCCTTCCCTCACAGTCCACAGGAGGAACCAGCCTTGCCAACNGGGGTTTTTACAGAGATAATCAAATTAAAATGGGACCATTGGGATGGACCTAATCCAATATGACCAGTCCTTATAAAAGAGGATTATTTCAACACAAAGACAGATATGCATAGAGGGAAGATAATGTGAAAAAAACACAGGGAGAAGAGGACCATCTCTAAGCCGAAGAGTCATGCCTGGAACAGATCCTTCCCTCACAGTCCACAGGAGGAACCAGCCTTGCCAACACCTTGGTTTTGGACTTCTAGTCCCCAGAACTCCAGACAATGCATTGCTGTTATTTAAGTCATCCAGTTTGTGGTACTTTGTTATGGAAGTCCTACCAAACTAATGCAGCTACACTGCTTAAAGTTATGCATTTATCCAACACAGACTGGGAATCATTCTAGCCCTCCACTGGGAAAAGGAAGGAGGAAGAGAGAGTGCTTCACATACACTTGATCCTTTCTCTCAAAGCAAAAAGCAAAGAGAGAACTTCTAAAATTGATAAAGAAGCAGCATTAAATACATATTTAGAGATGGCAGTAACTTTCTCAATTATTAGAAACAGACTCCATGAATTTCCTTTAGAGACAGAACTGGGGGTAGAAAAGAATGGGGCAAGGTATGGTTGCTTTTCATCAAAAGTCTTTCTACATGAATATACTTTTAAATCATGGCATACATTAATTTTTACAATGAATCAAGAACAATATGCACTTCAGGGTTTTGGGGAGGAGTCATAAAGCTCTTTAAAATGCACGGTTAGTATTACAGTTGAGAGTTTCAGATAGTGAATCATAGTAAGACTTCTGCCTAAACCCACGCCGGTAATAAGGTGGAGCTCTTAGGGCAGAATAGAATAAAATAATCTTGAGAGATGTGCGTAGGTATTAGATGTAGTATTATAAAAGGTAAGATGGCATGAGAAGCCAATTTCATTTTAACCCATTCTACAATTTAATCATACATAATTCAACGTCCCACCCATAGTAAGAATGCAGCCTGAAGGATTAATGGGGTCACTGTTCAGAGATTAATGGAACCATGTCAAAAGGACACAGGAACTGGCTGGCAGGGGCTCTTACCGGCCAAATGGAAGAATAGATGAACATCAAACAGAATGACAGTGATGGATTACAACACACAAAATTTTTAAAAATCTGTTAAGTCCATTGTTATAATCAGAAAGAGGGAGGGTAGAGAGAGAAAAGGAGAAGAATGTTTTCCTTTGCAGAAGAATATGAAAAGGCTTATTTTGCTCTTAAATAGGAAGACTGAGCATTTATAAAGATGTCAATCCTTCAAGTCTTCATTATTTGAATCTATGAAAAGAATGTGATTCAAAACGCAGAGCTATCTCAATTCATGCAGGATTTAGGAGCATGGCATTGGGGTTTATTGAGAAAACGAAGCTGATGAGAATGGCTTGAAGAATTCTAAAAAGTGAGTGAGTGAGGGGGGTACCTAGTACTAATCTTTATTAAAATGAATTAGAAAACTGTAGAAATTAAAATTTTGATATTTTTACAAGAATACACAGGGTAATCAGCAAAACAGAATTGAGTACAGAAGCACATCTGGGATTTTATATGTTTAAATTTGCATTTAAATCAGTGGGAAAAAATAAGTTTGGTAAGGGGAGCTGGGACAATGTCTAGCTATTTAGGATTTTAAAAAAGGAGAAAAAGAAGCTGGATTCCCTACCTCATTTGTCATTTCTAAATAAACTCCAAATCATTCTAAGATTTAAAAGTTAAAAAGTAAGCAGATGAATCATCAAAAATAATGGAATAAAATATCAGTACATATCTCAAAAGAATGAGTGCAGAAATTTACTGACAATTTTTGGCAAGTAATAGGGAATAACTGGTAACTGAAGCAATAAGACTGTGAAAACCTAGAATCACTGGGTGAGCTAGAGAAGGGCTTGGAAAATGAGCACGAGCAAAGGAACAGCAGGCAGACAAAGCACAACCTCATCCACTCTGTGCAACCAGCCTGTTTGGTCACCATGGCCACCACCCTGAGCCGCACCACCCTGCAGGCACCAAGCATGGCCTCCCCCACGGGCACCACTGCCACAGTGGCTCTCGGCTACAAACGTTACTATGGCTGCTGCTTCCCCAGATTTATGTGTTTTCTTCACTGAGTTCTGATGCAAAATCCTGGGCCAAACACTCAAATCGACCGAACCTACATTAAGGTGATGCCTTGAGGATAGTGACATAGATCATTTCCAACTTCAGTCTCCCTCCTAAAACCAACTTGCAACTCTCCATAAAGGAGACACCCTTGTGAAAAGCCCAAACCCTAGGGCGGTGGAGGGAGGCTGAGCCCCCCACCCCCACTACCGAGATGAAGAAGGACTGCATTAGAACGGTAAAAGGACCCATTTCGGGTTGACTCTGCTGCAGATGAGAAATGGAAGCAATTCATCCTCTGAGGCAGCACTCACCCAGAAGGCTGACAGGAGCCCGCCTGAGTGCCAGAAGGTCATTAACACGCCCGGTCCCAAAGGTGAAAATCAAGTGCCTTCTGGGCCATGGAAGAGGGACTACCGTGTATGCTGGCAAGTGGGAAATACAGCTCAGGTCTGAGAGACCTGGGAATCAAACAGCGAGTGGACTGATTCCACACTGGGAAAAACAGGATCTTGAAATTGAATTTTTACCCAAGATTATGTCTCATAAGTGTTTTATTGCTGAGCTAGAATAGGTGTTTGTAAAGGAATAGAGATCTGTGAGCTAACTGAAAAACATATTGCTCAACATTTCTGATTTGTGACAACTGTGGTCCTGAGACTTCTCCATTCCATTTGGCCCTTTTCATTCTTGCTTTGTACTGGTCATCTTACCTTCTGGAAACAGGATATGATCTTGTTTCACCTCGTGTCTCTGTTGCCATGGCTTACCTAGAGGTTGTTCCCAGGATGTATCTGCTGAATGCTTGAGATAAAGACAACATAACAAGACTAAAGGCCTTCTCCATGTCCACATGTTTGTACAAGAGTTGACTCAAAGGCAGGGAACTGAGTCTCCATTGACTGCCAGGACTGATTTGGCTAGTTGAGCTGACCTGAGGGGATTTTGTATCTCTTCCTCACTATACTATTTATATACCAGAAAGCTGCTCTTCATTTAAAAAAAAAAAAAAAAAAAGACTCCTCAGTTCAAAAACTATTCCTCCTCAGTTCAAAAACTATTCCTCAGCTGAGGATGTGAGTGAATTCATTCCCCTGCTAGAATCTCTAAAACCATTAGATTTTTGAAACAAGTATAACTTGGAATTAGAGCAAGTCTTTTACATAAAGTTTGGTTAAATCAACACCTCATTAGTTGTTGGAAATCTTAACTTATCGATGTGATTATGAAATACCAAAAGTGTTAGTTAGTTATGATGACCATAAATGAATGCCTTCTCTGTAATCTGTTGAATCAAAATCATGTCCTCATGATTCACCAGCCAGATGACGCTTGCAGCAAGCCAAATTTTGCTTTGGCCTTAATAAGAGATAATTATAATTTAGTAAAAACATCTGATAATTTAAACAAGCTGAACACCACCGGCAAACACACGAGACCCTAGTGCACAGTCCTTTTTCCAAAACATCAGATTGAGAAGATGATAAATATGGAGCATACAATACAAAATACTTCATCATGTAGCTTACAGATGTGTATCGCATAACCCACATTTACAAACAGCCCACAGAAAACATTTTCTATGTCCTGTGTTATTAAGAGAGCTTTCAAAAAATACTTTTAGAACACATTAGAAACAAAGGAATTCCAAACAGAGTCCAAATATCAATAGATTCCAGCTGCTTTATTTTGATGGCTAATATATCAGTGGTAGTAAGTTCCAGCGGTTACAGCAGGATTCTGAATTCCGACTTGGGTTGTATTCCAAGTCATTCCTTTGATTTGGAGTGTCATCTGGGACAAGTCACTCACCTCTCATGGGCTTCATTATTATTTAAGGATTTCTGATGTTTATTAGCATCTTGACGATGTTAGAACTACAAAGAAGTCTTTCACAGCCTTGGAGATGAGCCCTTCCCCTGTTTTGTATATTGGCTCTTTCACATACAACTTTTATTGGACGTCAGTGTTTAATGAATGTTGGATTGTTAGAACAGGAAGAGGTTTTGGAGATAAGAAAGTTCAGGACAGTCATGTCACAGACTACAGAATTCTCCTACTAAAAGAAAGAAGTAAAGTGATAAGACTAAGTATTCTAGAAGCAGAGAGCCTAAAGAGGAAACCAGGTTCCCTAACTCTTCCCCACACATCCCTATGCATCTCGGAATTGGTAGAGAGTATATCCAAATTAAGGCTGGAATAGGAATATAAGCCACTCACTCCCTTCGTATGCCTGGTAGAGTAGTTGACTTAGACACAACTGGTCAACTCAATCAGGTGAAATAAAGTCTGAATCTAACACGTGGTATTCCTGGAATCTTAGACAATCATTTAAGCTCACTGAATCTAAGTGTCTTCCTTTATAAAGTAGTTATGACAGTGCTTAATTCACACAAATACTATGAAATGAGTTAATGCATATCAGAAGATTCACTGAAATATGGCAGAAGGGGTGAAATAATTTGTGCCATTATTTTCTCTCTCTCTCTCGTTTTAACTCACCATTTCTTCCTGCCTCTAAACACTTTTCTCTGTTTTTCCCAAAATCCTCTTGTCAATAAAGCTTCAAAAGGCTGCACTGATGCAAAATTGTCTTTCATGACTACCTCCACTCTCTCCTTGTCAGTTCAACGGAGGTGTTCATTTAAAGTCTGCAGTTGAGCTCAGGGGAAGTAAGGTCAATATTGAGATAAATAGGTCCAAAAATATCATGAAACAGGTGTGAATCAGGAGCCAACGTATGCCCCAAAGATTCCTGGACAGATGGAATGATGAACTCAAGGAGCAGCAGGCCAGGAGAGTTAATGGCAAGGTCATCTTCTTGAATCCCAGAGAAAGAGAGCTCACTGCAAGTGCAGATGACCTCCATTTAAAGGGGCAAGATCAAAACAGAGCAAACTGAAAGACCTTTGAAGGTCAGAACTCTGTGTACCTTATTAACCTTGCCCACTGTATGTATTCATGAAGGTGAGCTGCACAGAATATAAAGACTACTTAATATATGGGATTCACAAGAACTCTGTTTTCTTTTTCTCTACCCTTTCATCCACTCCTTCAATAAACATTCATTATGATGTTCCAGCATATAATTTGAAGGACTAAAAATGATACGGAAAAAACATGAGACAACAGAGATCCCTTTCTTCCTAACCTTATTTTTAATGTATTTATTCCATTTTTGTTCCTAATCTTCTTATGCATGCCTTGAATTGTCAGAAAAGATGATCTTGTGGTTGCCTGTGGACCTGCCCTGTTGGCATACACATGAGGATAGGATTCCAGGTTGGGGGGTACAGTGAAAACCACAAAATCTAGGGATGGGGAAAGCAGCTGTTGCCACAAGACCTAGGATGACATAGGACAGATCCAGCCTGACTCTTACCATTCAGAGGTATATTTTCCCAGAAGCCCTGTTGATTGGGTGGAATATCACTGGAATTATACTTTGGGAGCCTCTGGGAACAAATAGGTGGGGGGGGGGAATGCAGGATATTCTTCCAGAAGCTAGTGTGTACCCAAGTAGCTGAAAACCTAGACAACTATGGCACTTTTTTTTTTTTTAAGACCATTTGTTTACTGCAGCTCATGTCTTAGCTCTCAACTGAGTGGAGGACCTCCTATCCTGCTCAATCTACCTCATGGATCTTCTCCTTTGTAAAGTGCAGCTCTACCTCCAATTCCTGAGGAAGTCCTCCTCCCAGATCATTCTGCTCTGTAGTGATCCCATGCTCGCCTAAACTCCGAGAGCCCTTACTTTGTTTATGTATCTAAGTGACAATAGCTAATATTTATGGAGTGCTTACTCTGAGCTGCTGTATTTTGTATTGCACACACCTTGCCTTCTCTAATTTTCAGAACAACACTAGGAAGCCGACACCATTTTCACCCTCACTTTACAGATTAGGAAGCTCCAGAGTCCATGCTGTCACTAACTACATTCTACACTGCCTCTCACTAGAAGAAAATTTAAGAAAAACCCTATTGACCTGCAGTCCAGATACTCATAGCCTTAATAACACAGACAATTGCTTTCCAGTTTGGGTATATTTTTTGTTTTTTCTCTATATACAGGCAGACCATTAAATTCCCTCATGCTATACTTAGCTGTCCAAAGAAAATGCAGTTTTGTTTATTTCCTAGAACTGCCCTGATCTCTTTCAATAGTCCCCAACTCACTGAACAATAAAAAAGTTAGACTTACCAGTGTGTAGTATTTCAATGTCTTCTGTCTTATCTGTGTCTTTTGGTCTTTCCCCCCATCCTCTCCAGATGATGTCTGGCTGTGTGGGGGAGTTGGGGTTAAGGTTACATGTGGCAGGGAGTGAGAAGTAGAAATAGATCTTGCTCCCGTTGGCCTTCTCTGGGTCCTCCCTGAAGGATACTGTGCCCCTGCTGGTCTAGCTTGCTCTCTAGAATGGTGAGCACTGGGAGGTAACTGATCGGGACTGGCATTTGAGGTCTTTTTTGGCAGCCACTGGTAGATTCTGTGGTCCTGGCCAAGTGATTGTCCACTTGAAAATTCTTACAAGTGGAAACATCTTTGTCCTTAACCTAGGCTCTTATTGGCCTGCAGTCTATATCTCTCCACACCTTCTCACCAGGGAGTCAGTAAATTTTAAGTTCCATGGCTTCTCTGCATAGGCCTCGAAGACATCAGCAGCGCTATCTCAGGCTCAGAGGCGGCCATCTCCTGCCACCAACCCTGAATAGTTCCTGTGCCATACTTCACATGGCCATTAGGGGCTTCTTCTGGAGGCATTATTTTATTACTTGACTTTTCTGCCCTACCTCTGTCCCTCTTCTTACATGATGCCCTAGAAAAGGGTTGAATTTTCCCCACCTTGCCTCTTGTCTGACAGGGATTTTTCCTAGTCTTAATTATAGACAAGGTACAGACAGAGAAAAGTACTAAGGAGCACAAACGGGAGGCATTTTAAATGCAAAATTGAAATCATACTACATCACATACCATCCCTAACACTCATTTGGCGTCTATTATAATGGATTATACTTCTTGGAATTCACTGAGCACATAATCTGGACATGAATTTATTAGATGGGATTTGTCAAACGATTTTGTTATTCAGAATCCAAGATAAGGAGTGTTTGAGGCTTTTCATTTAGTTATTTCCTTTAACTTGATCACTAGAATTCATATCAGCAATGTTAATTCTACATGAAAAAATGAAACAGAGAGCTGATCATGATATTTAGACAGGATCCTTAACTTAAAACATAGGCTTGGAAAGCTTTTAAAAAGAAGAGAAACAGGGAAGGGATAAAAGAGCTGATTGCCTATGACCCAAGTAAATATTCCCTGACCAAATGTATATATATATATATATATATATATGATTTCCAAACAATGCCTTGAGACAGTTATCGAGTCTAATGTGAAAGAAGAATGCCCAAAAGGAAGACATGAGTGGAAAGTACGGGAATTCTGTTCCTCTCATACAAGATTTGTGATGGAAAACACAAAGAAGCCAATGGCTATGATTTAGGGATGTGGCTACAAATAGGCTCAGGCCAGGCATGCATGTCAGTGGTGATGTGTAGCATCTGACCACCACCAAGGAGATATATCAAATAATGGAAGGTTCCCAAGGAAGTGTTCTGTCTCTGCAGGCCTATATAAAATTTGAACTCTGTTAAACTCTTTTCTAAAAACAAAACACTTGTAAAGGTCCTTCAGGACACTCCACAAGTTTTGGTTAGCTGTTTATATCAAATATAAATTTGCTCAAAATAAATGTCTACCTCCCTGTCCTTACTCTTAAGTGTAATGGTTCCACCTGTGATCTGCCAGGACCCTCTCATCTCAACCTTGAAACCACCTTCTCTTTCAGAAAGTCTTCATGTTCGGCCCCACTATCTGCTGAGGAGGCACATGTAGTGAACCTCATCAGTGTCAGTTTGTGAACATCTACTAAGTTAATTTGACCTTTGAGGGGATGCTGAATAATAACTCCTCTAAATACTGTGCTCAGTGCCAGTTGGTGGCTCGCACCAGTGGGGCATATATGAACCTCGTCTTCAGCTGAGCTTTCATCAGGAAAACTCACAAAAGCCTATTTTGCTTTAGAAGCTGCCAGATGAAGAAGGGGATCAGAGACTTAGAGAAACGTTACTCCTTCTTCTCGAACTGAAAGAAGATTAAAAAGGGTCAAGTCAGTGCAGAGAGAAAATAATCAAGGAATATGTTTTAAACAAGGATTCCGTTCAAAACCTGTCTATTGATTAAGGCCTTGTGATTGTTCTTCATTATTTCCTTAGTTCATTTTAAATTATTGTATTAATCCAAGACAGGAATAAAAGGTTGATTTCAGTTGGACCAGACTGAAAATTGGTATGGGTCATCCCACAGTATTCCTTCTTTTTCTTTCCAGAAAATTCTCCCTCAAAGCAACCATTCTTCTTTCTTGCTTTTTTCCCCATTTTTAAATGGAATCATACAGTAAACCAGGTGGAACAAATCCAGCTCATTTTTTTATCTTTAAGGTTTTCTTGTCCATCTAGATCCTTCGGAATTATACATAAGTTTTAAAAATCAATATATCAATTTCTACAGGGACTGCTGGAATTTTTTTTTTGGAATTATGTTAAATCAAACTGACACTGTCACAATATTTAACTCCTCATTAGTTTATTTCTCTCAGTAATATTTTATACTTTTCAGTGTAGAAATGTAACATCTCTTGTATTTTTCCTAGAATCTGGTTTTTTTTTTGCTATAGTAAATGGTTTTGCTTTCAAACTTTCATTTTCCAGTTGATTATTGATAATATATAGGAACACATGTTTTCTATTGAACTTGTAGCCTAGAACCTTGTGAAGTTCACTTATTGTAGTATTTTGTTAGAGAATTACTTTTGACGATTTTATACATATACATCTATGTATTCTGCAAATAAATACAATTTTATTTCATCCTCTTTAGTTTCTGTGCCTATTACTTCTTTTACTTTCTTTATTAAACTGGCTAGTACCTCTAGCCCAATTTTAACACAGCCAGTGAAAGTAGACTCCTTTGACTTGTTCAAGATCTTAGGGAAAAACGCGTTCAGTATTGGTTGTGCTAATTCAGTATTTCCATATTAAGTGTGATACTAGCTGCAGGTTTTGTAAGTACACCTTATCAGAATAAGGGTGTTCCCATGTATTTACACTGTACTGAGAATTTTTCATCATAAATTGGTGTTGAAATTTGTCAAATATCTTGCATTTATTGAACTGAGCATTTATCCTCATTTATTCTGGTGTATTGGGAATATGTGTGTGTTGTGATTTGAACCAATTCGTTTTGGAACATTAAAAAGAAGTACCTTGCAGGGACGCCTGGGTGGCTCAGTCGTTAAGCATCTGCCTTCAGCTCAGGGTGTGATCCCAGAGTTCTGGGATTGAGCCCCACATCAGACTCCTCCACTGAGAGCCTGCTTCTTCCTCTCCCACTCCCCCTGCCTGTGTCCCCTCTCTCGCTGGCTGTCTCTCTCTCTCTGTCAAATAAATAAATTAAATAAATAATAAATAAATAAAAAAATAAATAAGTAAAAAACCAAAACAACAAAAAAATCTTTTACGGATGGAATCAATTTCACTTGTTCGTAAGGCAGTGCCCTTTTTATATGTTGCTGGGTTTTTAAGGGATTTTTGCATCTATGCTTATAAGGTTGTTGACCTGTAATGTTCTTTTCTTATATATTCTACTCAGGGTTTAGTGTCAGGGTTATTCTGCTCTCACAGATGAAAAGCATTTCCACTTCTATCTCTGAAAATGTTTATTGGTGATGTTTTATTATTTTTTCACTTTTTTAATAATTTTCTTCTTTCATTTTTTTTTTAAGATTTTATTTATTAATTTGACGGAGAAACAGTGAGAGAGGGAACACAAGCAGGGGGAGTGGGAGAGGGAGAAGAAAGTTCCCGCCGAGTAGGGAGCCTGATGTGGGGCTAGATCCCAGGACCTGGGGATCATGACCTGAGCCGAAGGCAGATGCTTAATGACTGAGCCACCCAGGTGCCCCATATTTTTTTTTCTTTAAATGTTGGGTAGAGACTTCACTAACAAGGTTACCTGGACCTGGAGAAGAGATTCAATGAATGAACTGCTCTTTGCAAATGCAATATCTTTACAACATATAACTCTATTCAAAGTTTCCATTTCTTTTAGTGTTAGGTTGATAAAACGGATCCAAAGAATTTTCTCATTTAATCTAATCATTGAGGTTATAGTCATGAAGTTGTTCGTAATCACTCCTTATAATCCTTTAAAAATCTGAACCATCTATAATCGTTCTTCCATTCTAGAAAATGGTATTTATGTTCTCACTCTTCCCCTTTCTTTCTTGATCACTTCTACTGGAGGTTTATCAATACTATTCTTTTCAAAGACTCAGCTTTATTTTTGTTTTTAATTTTCTCTATTGTTCATCTCTATTTTTATTTAAGCATAATGCTCTTTGCTCTTATTATTTTCTTCTTTCTACTTATTTGCATTTAACTTGTTTTTTTTTTCTAGACCCTGAAGTAGGAGCGCAGGTCACTGATTTTGGATTTCTATTCTTCTCTAATATACGTACTTAGAGTTACAAACACTTTACCAAGCACTGGTTTAACTATATGCAACAGATTATAAAATGTGTTTTCATTACCATCCATCTAAAATTTTTTTCTAATTCTTCGTAAGATTTTTTCTTTGACCCATGGATTATTTAGAAGTATGGTTTTTAATTTCCAAGTATTTGGGAACTTTCTAGTTCTCTTTTTGTTACTGATTTTTAATTTAATTTCATTGCTTCCAGAATACATATCTGCATGTTTCAATTCTTTGATATTTGAGATTTGCCTTATGACCCAGCATAAGTTTACTTTGGTTCATGTTCCATGAGTGAATGAAAAGACTGTGGATTCTGGATGTCAAGTGTTCTACTAATGTCTATTAGGTCAACTTGGTTAAAAGTGCTATTTGACCAAGATTTTTTGTCTGCCTATTATTGAGTTATGAATATTTCAAGTAGGATTGTGAATTTGCATACTTCTCCTTTAGTTCTACCAAATATTGACTTATTTATTATAAAAATGTGTTATTAGATTCATACATGGTTAGAAATCTTGTATTTTCTTGGTGTATTTCCCTTTTATCATTCCAGAAGTTACTTTTTATGATAGTATTACTCATTCAAAGTCTACTTCGCCTAATATTAAATAGCTTTCTTATGATTATGTTTCCATGGTTTATCTTTTTCCATAATTTACCTTCAATGTGAATGTCTTTACATTTAAATGTTCCTGTTATAGAGAGCATATTTCTGGGTATTTTTAAATCCAGCCCCTGAATCTATGTCTTCTAATTGCGGTGCTTGTTCATTTATGTCTCATGTGTTCAACTTACAATTTATTTGTTCATTATCTTTCACACTTATTCTCAGTTCCTTTCTTCCTCCACCCCCATTTTGATTAAAGATTAGTCATATATTCGTTTGTATTGGTTTGTTTTAGCTTTATTGGTTGTGCTAATTTTAATGGTTTTTCTAGATTTTGCAGTAGACATCTTACGTTGTTACCGCATTCTACCTTAATTATAACACCCGTGTATTATTTAAGACGCTCAAAACAGTATCTTTTCCTTGACTCCATTCTTTCTGGCATTATTGTCCTATATTTTATTTCTATGCCTTTTTAAAACTCCACAGCACTTTATTATTTTATTTTTAAACAATCAGTGGTCTATTTTAAAAGTTTAACTATTTACCAAAATTTATGCCATTTCTGATGCTCTTCATTTCTTCCTGGAGATCTAGGTTTTCTTCTGGTGCTATGTACCTTTATTCTAGTTATCTTCCTTTAGCATTACTTGTAATGCACATCTCCTGGTAAGAAATTGTCTTAGTTTTTTTAGTCTGAAAATGTTCCCATTTTACCTACCTTCTTTAGATGTAGAATTACGGGTTAACGATTTTTTTTTTCTATGTACTGTCTTCTGGCTTCCATTGTTTCCTGTCAGAAGCCAGCCGACATTCTTATTGTTGTTCATCTGGATATGATGTCACTTTTTGTTGTAGATAATTTTATAATTTTTCTCTTTTTCTTCAGTTTTCAGGAGTTTTGCTTCGACGTGGCTAGTTGTAGTCTCTCTAGACTTATTCTGACTTTCTATTGACCTGTCTCTGAGTTTCTCTTTTTTTCTTCTGGTGTCCAGAATCATATTAAATTCTAGCCAATGAATTCTTCCTTTCATAGTTTAATTTTCAGTTCTAGACTTTCCATTTGGCTTAATATTAGAATTTCCATTTCTCCGCTGAAGTTCTCTTTCTGTTCATGCGTGTTATCCATCTTTCCTGTAAATGTCTTAACTACTTCATAATAATTATTTTAAAATTCATTATCAGTTCATTTCAAAATCAAGTTAATCCACAAGCCTGACGCAATTGATTGTCTTTTCTCTTGATTATTTGTAAATCTTATATTTTTTTAATTTATGTCAAATACTTAGTATAAAGGAACAGTAGAGACTAAAGCAGATAATATATTTTTGTATTGTTTTGTTTTTTCCAAAGAGAATTCATGCTTTTCTCTGCTAGGCAGCAAGTGTGGAGACTGATCACTTAGATGCCATCATGGGCCACAATTTAATTCATTTCAGTTTACATCTGGTTTTAAATGAGATTACATAAATCTCTCTTTGCCTTTTAGCCTAACTCCCGATTTCTCCACACTGCCTCCTGATTGGCTTCTTCTTTAATCCTATCAGAATTTGAGCTAGGAGGAGATGGATTAGTTTCAATCCACCTCAAGATTAAATACCAGTCTTGTATGTGATGCAAGATCTCCTTTTGAGTGTTCCTCAAAACACATATGTTGACATCGTAACCCCTGCAACCTCAAAATGTAACTGTATTTGGAAGTAAATTTTAAAGATATGTTTGAGTTAAAATGAACTCTTCAGGGTGGACCTTAATCCAATCTGACTGGTGTCTTTGTAAGAAAAGATTTGGACACACAGAGAGAAATACATCAGGAATGCATGCACAACAAGGAAAGCCCGTGAGAAGACACAGCAAGAAGGTGATATCTGAAAGCCAAAGAGAAAAGCCTCAGAAGAAATTAAACCTTCAGATACTTTGATCTTGGACCTTGAGCCTTCTGAACTGTGAGAAACAAAATTTCTGTTGTTCAAGCCACTCGGTCTGTGGTATTTGTAATGGCAGCCCTAGATAACCTAGATAGTACACCAACCAAAAGTAAAAACTATCCTACCTCATTTCAATCCCAAACCATAGGAATTCTTTAATAAAAAGTTCAAGAGTGTTTAAATAAAGAAACACTGGAATCGATAATTATCCTTTGACCTGGAAGGTAAACTAATGCCTATTTTTCTCCTGAGAAGATGAAGTCTGTTGGTGATGGTAACATGTTAATGAGAATGAGTATAAGCTTTTAGCCCAGACAAGGTGGCCCCAAGGCTGGGTGAAATAGCCAAAATCATCTTTTAATCACAGGGAGCATGATTTATGCTGGCTTCAGAGCCAAGAACATAAGAGCATAGTCCTCTTGGAAATGAAAATACTAGTTATAGGCCAACTGGGATTGAGTGTGGCTTTATGCTTTCTACCATTGTTTACACGAACTAAGGACGAAATGTGTTTGTTCAGTATAATTCAGAGCTGTCCTACAGTTATAATTCAGTCATTCAAAAAAATTATATATTATCTAATGTGTGACCAACCCTGCTTCATAATTTCTGCTACAACCATAACTTGTTCTAAAAGGTTTGATTTTATCTATTTTTATAATTATTTTCAGTTTGAAGGAAAGGAAGGCTATCTAGATTCTTCTGTAAATAGGAGATAATACTTGGGTACCTCAATTCAATTACTGCAGTGAAAGAAAACAAATCTAAAAAAGTGTATTATTTAGCTTAAGAAGGCCAAGGATTAAAAAAAAAAAAGATTTAAAATTTTGGAACCTAAATAGGACTTTGAAGTTTAATTTTGTTTTACATATCAAGAAATTCCTTTCATATTGGAGCTTACATCCCTTTTTGGTGTCCAGTGTTTTTAGGATTCAAGTAATATATAATATCAATATAAAGTTTAAAATATATCTATTTTTAATGTTTGTATTCCTGCATTTTGAGCACTTATCTTACTAAAAAGAAGGGGGGAAAGTCTTCATTACATTGCCCAGACCAAATGGTCAATGAAGACTCACTGAATTATTCAGTTAAATGAATGCTTTTTGTTTTAAGTGGGTTTCTCTCCAGTTTTAAAGGGAATGGCTTCAATTACATAGCAAGGGATTTGTTTCCACTGTTGGGGACTATATCCCACTCCCAGGTATCATGTGGAAATTATACTGCACACTAAAATTTCATTTCCTTCAGTCCAGGACAATTTCCAGGTATAGTGGAAATAACACAAACCGGAGACTCCTAAGCCTAAATTTCAATCTCCCCTTTACCCTGTACCAGCTAAGAAAGACCACAAGTAAGCTCCGTAACTTCTCTGAGTTTGTTTCTCCACCTTTTAGATGGAGAGGGTTTTGTTTACAAGGTTGTTTGACATTCTACACAATGATCAGCACATAGTTTTTACCCAATAAACATAGTCTTTTCCTAATGCCTTACATCCTGGAGATCAGCCAGCTACATGTCTGTTCGGCCTCTTTTTTTTTTTTTTTTGTGTGTGTGTGGTCTTAATCCATTTTCAAATTTCTTAGCTTGAAACAATTCTAATGGGTCTTTGAGAACTAAGTCAACACATACTTGCCAACTTAGACCTGTACCTCCAAGTATAGAATACAATTTGCCCCCAAAACAACATCAACAACAACAACAATTTTTTTTTCCTGAAATAAACTTCTCTCTTATTTTGGGCCATTGTTTCCTCTCTTTACTTAATGTAGACAAATTGACTTTCACCATAAAAAGGTGAAATGTCAGATCCTTGAAGAGATAAAGATGTATAGATAGTGTTTTAATAAGGCATCACCAAGAAACTGATCTCAAAATCATATAGGACATGATGTTACTGTTCTGAAGATAATACTTCTTATGTCACTTTAAGCCAGGAAACTTAGCAGGGTGAGGCTCCTCCAGAGATAGAGAGAAATGTAATAGAGTAATATCAAGCTCCATGAGATGGAAGACAAGGAAAGCTTGACGATTACACTCCCTGCTAATAAATTGCATCTAGAACAATTCCAGCTATCATTGTGTACAAAATCCAATAACGATGAAAGCTTCAGCCTGGATTTCCATATTAAACAATAGGATATATATATATATATATATATATATACACACACACACATTTTTTTATTTCTGTTATCAGCCAATATCAAACTTATAGAAAAATTTAAGTGTAATACAAAGATATTTTTTCCCCCTGAATTATTAGGAAATAAGTTGCTGACCTGATGTCCCTCACTTTCAAATACTTAAGTGTGTATTTCCTACAAACTAGGACACTCTGTTGCATAATGACAATACCACCATCAAAATCAGGAAATTAACATCAGAAAATGCTACTACCTAATCCTGATAGTCTATTCAAGTTTGACCAGTTATCCTGGTGAAGTCACTTATAGCAAAAGGACCCAGCCCAGAATAATATTTTTACATTTAGTTACCACCTTGACTTTCATGCTCTTGGCACTCTTCAAGATTTCGAGATAGTCATTTTGTAAAACAGTGCTCAATTTCAGTCCATCAGATTCTTCACTGATATCAGATTCAGGGTACACATCTTTAGCCATATTAGAAAAACAATGAGGTGTTTTTCTCATTGCATCCTGTTTTCTGCTTGTCTTGTTACTGATGATGGCTATGCAAATATTTTTCCTCCCCAAATTCTCACTACAACTACAGTGCCCCAAATCTTAAGGTACAAGGGCAGGGGAACAGATTAGAGACAACGGCAACAACTGGAAGCTTGGAACCAATAATGCATGTGATATCTGATTTGGCAGACCCAAGAACTGAGTAATGGTGAGCTGAGATAGAATAATCCTTGAAAGGCACATGAACGGGAATCACTAGGAGCTCCTGGGGTTAGGGTTGAAGAGTGAGGACTGAGATGAGGAGAATTAGTGAGAACATCTTGAGAAGCAGTCAGACCCTACCTCATCCCCCATGACTACACACGTTTGCACAGCTTCCTTTTTACACTTTCAAAACAAAACCTGAAAGTTTGTTTTGGGGAGAAAGTAAAACTGAGAATCTTGATGGGCATTCTAAGCACAGTGTACAGCACAGTTATCAGAAAGAAAAAAAAGAGAAGGATGAAGAGGTGGCTTAGATAATGAATATCTAATGCTGAAATCCTTGGCCCTTCGTCCTTACCGGGCTCTGGTATATTTGGCAGCCAGACCCTTATCTTTCATGCAGGAATCTGACCATCTCTATAGATGGTTTACAGGGATTCCCTTACAGGGAAATCTAAAGTTTGATAAATTCTACCACAGAGTCAACTTTTCAGTTTGCTATTTCGTCATAAGCAGACAACCATTGCCAAAGAGAAAACGAAACAGAACAAAAACCTGAAAGAAACCGGCACTATGCACGGTGAAGAAAATGTAGTAAAAAGTATTTACGAACATATGCAGAGCAGCAAGAGAAGACATTTCATTACATTCATGAAACAAGAATAGGATGCTATAAAATAGGACATCTAGAGAACTGCGAATAGTTCTTGGAAATTGAAAACATGATAGGAGAAATTTTTTAAGCCATCTATTTTAAAAAGTCTACAAAAAATATTGAGGGAATCTCCAGGAAACAAAGTATGGAAGAAAAAAATGGTGGACATAGAATAGATAGAAAATTAAAGGAACAATCCAAGATATCAAATACCTGAAAAATAGGTATTCTAGAAAGTAAGAACCCAAAAAATTAAAAAGCAGATATCCTAATTAAATATTTAAGAACATTTATCATAATGGGACTTGGAAAGCCAGATGGAAATGAGACAGCATGACCCAATGAAATTTATCCAAGTAAAAGAGCACCGTTGTGAAATTTCAAATTAGCAGGGACAAAGACAACTCTACAATCTCCTAGAGAAGAAAATAAAAAAATCAAATTATATAAGAATCAGGAATTCAAAAGCCTTCCTCAACAGTAACAAAAGAACAAGATAATGGGACAAGGCTTTTACGATGTCAGAAAAATTATTCCCAACTTAGTATTTTATCTTCAAACTATCTACCGCATGCCAGAGTAGATTAAAAGATTTTTTTTTTAATTCAGATTCTCAAAAATTTACGTCCAATGCCCCCTTTCTAAAGGAGCTACTGGTTTCTACCTTAAGAGGGAGCAGAACAAGAAAAAGAGATGATGCAAGATTGAGAACAGAGGAGTGAAGTAATGAGCACCTTCAAGGTAATGGGGGAGGGAGATCTCAAGGAAACAACTATGCCCCTGAAACCGACATCACTGGTGTTGTGTGATGCAGGAAGCAGGTACCGCAGCTCCTTGCCCTCTGCAAGGACGCCACCTTTGTTGATGGAACTGCTAGAGGATAAGCTCTACCACAAGTTAGTGAACCAAGAAAAAGAAAGGCATGACATTTAGAAAACAGACAATCCAATTCCAGATTAGTAAATTCCAAGGAATACAGCTCAGAGAAGTAACCCGACAACAGTGTACAGCAGACCCAGCAAAATCAGCCTGGAGAGGACAGCGAGGTGTCAGGCTCTCCTGGAGATCCTGGGATTCATGAAGAAAGAAAAGTCTAGGTAGATTAATTGATACTGTTGTTTTTTTTTAAAGATTTTATTTATTTATTTGACAGAGAGAGAGACAGCCAGCGAGAGAGGGAACACAAGCAGGGGGAGTGGGAGAGGAAGAAGCAAGCTCCCAGCAGAGGAGCCTGATGTGGGGCTCGATCCCAGAACTCTGGGATCGCACCCTGAGCCGAAGGCAGATGCTTAACCACTGAGCCACCCAGGTGCCCTGATGATACTATTGACCTTATGGGAAATTGTCCTGTGAAGCTATTAGAAGGTTGGAAGAATTATTAGTAATACAGAGATAGCCTAGTAAATGAAAAACAAAAACAAAAACAACAAAAAATCAAAGCATCAATTTTAATTTCAAGAGAAACAGAAAGAAGGAAAACATTATATAGTTCACTACAATGTTCAACTGTGAGTAATATTTGCAAAGGCACAAAAGAAACACTGAATATTCATTTAACTAAAAAGTATGATATAGCTCCATTAGATAAGCAGGGGTATGGCTGTGGAAAAGAGCTAAAGCCTCATCTCACATAAGAGGAAATCAATGTGAGACCTGCATGTGCATATGATCTAAAATATGCATATTTGTACATTTCAGGAGAAGGGACTAGAAGAGAGGGACGTGAAGTGAGGAATGAGAAAGAGAATTGCCCTGAGACCCATGAGTTAGCATGGGTGGTGTTCTCTCATTGAACATAACTTCCCAGAACATCAACGTCAGACAAGACGTTGGTGCCCGTGGCGGATCAAGACAAAGAAAAGACCCCTCCATAATTATGCCTGGACATAGACAGAACATGAGTATTGTTCCAACCATGGACCAAATGTCCTCTGTCCTGTAGAATATGGGCGGCTGCTACTTCTTTACAATTACAGCCTTAGCCTCACTGTAGACAGCCCTCCTTCTAGATAAAATTCATTAAGATAGGCAGTTACAAAATTGCCCCTGCTAGTAACAGGAGCCAATCCAGAGCAAAGACCCAACTTCCTTCAACTTTTCCTCAAATCACCTGACACAACCTCAAATCCTGTAGGTTTTACTGATCCCCTTTCACAGACACTTACCGCAGTTCCCCACAGTGTGTGGTCTCCCTCACTGCAGGAAATAATAAGCCACCTCTTCCAACCATAGGTGTGTTCCTGGTGGTCTTTGGCTGGAGGGAATTTATTTGTAGGAACTTTGGGGAGGGAAACTATTGGGTTTTGTTAACATTGTTTTAGTTACTTTGAGACATGTTGATATATATATACACATATCATTATGATAAAATACAAATTAATTTCAAAATGAATTTTTAGACAACGTATTGTATATTACTTTCCATGGTGGGAAAGCGTATGTACACTGACTCATTTGGGGTTTTTGCCATTGTGGTTTTAAGAGGTGTCATCTGAAGGAGCAGGTCCAATAACTTGCAGTGAACGCAGAGAATAAATGGAACGATAACAATCCCCCTCTGGTCCATGAAAGGTAGCAGTTTCAGATGCTGGGTGTGGTCAGCAGCAACAGGAAGGGGTTAACTTGCAGAACTGAAACTAAATCCCTTTCACTTTACTTTGCAAAAGACCAAATATTCAGGGGAAAGAAAAAATGAATAGAGTTATTCCACAAAATTTGGATTGCTACTCAAAATAAGCTTGCATATATTTATTCATTAACGATCCATGAAAATAAACTACCCACTTTAAAAGCCTAATTTAAAATGTCAAGCATTGGATGCACGAAAATGGTTACATTTTAAAAATCTAGTATGTGGCAATTTGGTTGATGTCAAAATCAACCTTGTTTCTAAAACTCCATCCACTTCTGTGGCTAATCCTAATGGTTTCTTTTAATTACAGATTCTGATTCCTGAATGTAATTAAAATAGCCAATAACTTTTTAGCTGCCATTAAACCCGGTCTTAAATTACAGAGAGGAAATGGAGCCACCCATCAACATAATCACTATCCAAATAATCCCTTAAAAAGCTTTGCAGTACAAAGGCCCTTGAGTCAAATAGAAAGTCACAATTTTAGGGTCTGCCAGGATGTCATAAACAGACTTTGGGGGAAAGGGGAATCTCAAACATCAATTTCAATCATCCCGCTTTAATAACTTTCAACATATTGTCAATCCTGTTTTATTTATAGTCCCACCCACTTCCCTACCTCCCCAGAGTGTTTCGAAGCAATTTCAAGATACTGTATCATTTCAAATCTGTAAACACTTAAGAAACCACCTATAAAAAGATGAGCATTTTTTTAGCATAAATACAATATCATTTTTTGCACCTGAAATTACTGCCAATAAACCCATAACATCCTCAAATACCCAGTGAATGTTCAAATTTTCCCCAAATGTCTCATAAATATTGTCTCATAAATGTTTATACAGTTCACATTTTTCAATTGGGATACAAAAAATTCCACATATGGCATTTGGTTGATATGTCTCAGAAGTCTCTTCAGTTCTCATCAGGTTTTTTCCTGCTTTCATTTATTATTTTAAAAAAACAGGTTTTATGTCTCATCGAATTACCGTATTCTGGATTTCTGGATTTTAGTGTTAGAATCCGCGTGGTGTTTTCTTTCTTTTCCCCCAATGTCTTCCCCTCAACCCCCCCACCATCAAGCCTCTCTTAAATGTTACGATTGATCAGTGAGGGGTGGCTGGCTGACTCAGTTGGTTAATCATCCCACTCTTGATTTTGGCTCAGGTCATGATCCCAGGGTCCTGGGATCGAGTCCGCATCATCAGTCTCCCAGCTCAGCGGGGAGCCAGCTTCTTCCTCTCCCTCTGCCTGCTGCTCTGCCTACTTGTGCTCTCTCTGTGTCAAATAAATAAATAAAATCTTTAAAGAAAAAAAAAGATTGATTAGTGGATTCCGGTGTTACCGGCTTGATTCATCCATGTAAAGATTCCATCCACTTTTTACCTAATGATTTGGGCAGCCATGATCATTATCTATAGACATCCATTATTGCATTAGGGGGAGCAAAATGGTTATATCCTAATTCCATTTTTCTGCAATTATCAGGTAAAGCAATTCTTATAACCAAGACTGTTTCGCTTAATAATTACCCTGAGGATAGAAAAGATGATAAATGCTTGATTCTTTCCATTTATTTTCCAGTTTTCAAACAGAGTGTGATTATTCACTTTCTCCAAAGGTTAGGAAGGATAGGAAGTATTTTTTTTATGTTATTATAAACTCATACACATTTTAACATAGGTATCGTATTTCAAACTCTTGAGGTTGTATTTATTTATTTAGCTACTTATTTTTATTGAAGTATAATGACATACAGCATTATAACATCAGTTTACAGCATAATGATTCAATATTTGTAAATACTGAAAAATGATCAGCACAATACATCTAGTTGACATCTGTTTCCATACATAGTTACATGTTATTTTCCTTTAATGAGAAGTTTTAAGATTTTGTCTTTATTTATGATGCCCAGATATTCCTGTATTTTGCCAGGGGGAACTGTTTCAGGTTGGCTCCCAACTACTCCTGACACAACCCAGAGTGTTCAGAGCAGTGTCCCTCTGATCTGGTACGGAGATGTGTTCCTGGCTCATCTTGTCCACTTCATGTTTTAGACCTGGAATCAGCCATTCTCCAAGATGCTCTGATTTCCTGTCCAGAGACAAATGATATTCAGAGATAATAGCCTAGGTTCTACACGGTGCACATTACTACAGATTGACCATTGTCTCTGTGCTATTTTAGTGGATAGAGATAAAGAAAAAATCATGAGGGGCGCCTGGGTGGCACAGCGGTTAGCTGCCTTCGGCTCAGGGCGTGATCCCGGCGTTATGGGATCGAGCCCCACATCAGGCTCCTCCGCTGGGATCCTGCTTCTTCCTCTCCCACTCCCCCTGCTTGTGTCCCCTCTCTCGCTGGCTGTCTCTATCTCTGTCGAATAAATAAATAAAATCTTAAAAAAAAAAAAAAAAGAAAAAATCATGAAAGTATATAATAAATTCATACTGCTATTTACAATTCACATTTAGGATTAATTGGTTTTTACTTCATCTTTGATCTTGTAATATGTTTCTTTTCTCTTATACTGAAAATCTTGGTTTCTAATGATATTAGCATGTTTACTTACTGGCTTTGCCGTGTGTGTGTGTGTGTGTGTGTGCGCGTGCGCACACACTTCAGATTGTATTCAGGGTAATTTGTTTTAGAAATATTCTTATTTACACATTAAAGTATGTTTAAAGATGTGACAAACCAGCTAACTCAAGTATATACATATTCCAAAAAATCCCATTTTATAGAGGTTTCAGATAAGAAGAAGAAACCTCATTTCACAGAAAAGCCATTCAATAGAAATTTTGTCATTTCTATGAAAAAATATGAAGAGAAAAATCTCAAACTAGGTGAAAAAAAGACAGAAGTACCTGTCCAGACCTCAAGCTGGATGACCAGAGCTTGATCCTTTTCCAGATCAAAGTGAGAAAGACTAAAAGGTTAGGATAATTCACAGTGGAGTTTTTTTGCTTCGTTTTGTTTTGTTTCACCATCCCGAGAAAGAAGACAAATGAGGTGGTGAGGGATTGTGCTGAGTGATATCTGAAAATTTCTGAATTAGGGGTATTAGAATGAGTTAGCTGAATAGGGAGAAGTAGAAAGGAGCAGTGCGACATTGAGATTGAGTGATGGCAATAGTATCTCAGACATAACAGTGTTAACACAGAGCCAAGGGCCGGTGAAAGGAAAGGTACCGAGGCTGAAGAGGTCAAGGAAATGAGAACCTGGGTTTGGGTGGATCCTCTGTGCTTACTTCTAAGGTGGGTCATGATTAATTTAGGAACACCTTGATGAAGACATAGGAATGCATTATCAGAATTTCCACTTAGAGCAGTCAACATCCTGTAAACATTTGTTTTTAGTTTATGTCAAGTCACACAGCAGAGTGCATGATACTCTGGGGAGGGACTGAGTCACAATAACAAGCAGAAAATCAAAGACTAGAATTAACTTGGTTCTCTGCATCCTTTTTGTAGTGGCTAAATCATACTCAATGGTATAACTCTGCTACCATATAGGTAACCCATTTCTTTTTAAGAAACTATTTGGTTTGTTTTTAATCTTCACTATTATAAAAATTCTGAAATAAATACAAAAATTCTGAAATAAATGCTCCTACATAAGTTTCCACATAGTTATTCAATTAGGATCATTCTTAGACATAGAAGTGATGGGTCAAAACTTATGCATCTTCAAAGGCATATTAACTTAGTTGGTACACATAATTGGAGAATGTAATATTTATTGCCAAAATATCGTTGAAAATGCTACTTGATTTTATAGATCAGGAAAGTTCTTATCAATTCATTAATAAAGATGATTAGTAGGAGAAGGGCAGAGAAACAAATTTTATGAGTATACAATGCTGAGGAATCTGATTTTAGGAAACCAAGAAAAATAACTATTTTATATCATGGATTGTATTTTTTTCAGGGGTGTGTGTGTGTGTGTGTTCTTAATAAGAATCCCACTTCCTGATTTTTTAAAATTTATTTTGTTAAGTAGACTAATTTGTGTGACTATACTAAGTGGCCAGTGTATGTCTCCAGAATCTTGGAAATTCACTACGCAGCACAGAAATCAGCTTTTGGCTGCCCTTTCTTTCTAGATAACGTGGAGCCAAGATAGGAAAAAGATAATACCAAGCATGCTGTGTCAAGCTCACAGTAGCTAACTGATTCCTAAAACAACAACAACAACAATAACAACAACATCATGGAAAACCCTCAGTCTAGTTTTTTATTGTTTTTCCTTTTTTACCATTTTTGGTTTTTGGTTTTTTTTTTAATTATTATTTAATACTACTCGATGTTCTTCCATTTCAATTCATTGCTTCAGTTTCCAAATCTAGAAAAAGCAAACAAGATTTAACTGGAAAATCAATGACATTCAACTGTAATCTCAAGTTGACCTCCAACAAAATTATCAGAACTAGTGTTTCCTATAGAGGAGGAATCATTCCACCCACCCATGCAAAAGCATGAGAATTAGCTTCTGTTTATATCGTTCATTAGGCATGTTCCCTTCTTCCAGA
>NC_048219.1:189331588-189374593 GCF_002007445.2 Ailuropoda melanoleuca
ATGAGAACCTGGGTTTGGGTGGATCCTCCATGCTTACTTCTAAGGTGGGTCATGAGAACCTGGGTTTGGGTGGATCCTCTGTGCTTACTTCTAAGGTGGGTCATGATTAATTTAGGAACACCTTGATGAAGACATAGGAATGCATTATCAGAATTTCCACTTAGAGCAGTCAACATCCTGTAAACATTTGTTTCTAGTTTATGTCAAGTCACACAGCAGAGTGCATGATACTCTGGGGAGGGACTGAGTCACAATAACAAGCAGAAAATCAAAGACTAGAATTAACTTGGTTCTCTGCATCCTTTTTGTAGTGGCTAAATCATACTCAATGGTATAACTCTGCTACCATATAGGTAACCCATTTCTTTTTAAGAAACTATTTGGTTTGTTTTTAATCTTCACTATTATAAAAATTCTGAAATAAATACAAAAATTCTGAAATAAATGCTCCTACATAAGTTTCCACATAGTTATTCAATTAGGATCATTCTTAGACATAGAAGTGATGGGTCAAAACTTATGCATCTTCAAAGGCATATTAACTTAGTTGGTACACATAATTGGAGAATGTAATATTTATTGCCAAAATATCGTTGAAAATGCTACTTGATTTTATAGATCAGGAAAGTTCTTATCAATTCATTAATAAAGATGATTAGTAGGAGAAGGGCAGAGAAACAAATTTTATGAGTATACAATGCTGAGGAATCTGATTTTAGGAAACCAAGAAAAATAACTATTTTATATCATGGATTGTATTTTTTTCAGGGGTGTGTGTGTGTGTGTGTTCTTAATAAGAATCCCACTTCCTGATTTTTTAAAATTTATTTTGTTAAGTAGACTAATTTGTGTGACTATACTAAGTGGCCAGTGTATGTCTCCAGAATCTTGGAAATTCACTACGCAGCACAGAAATCAGCTTTGGGCTGCCCTTTCTTTCTAGATAACGTGGAGCCAAGATAGGAAAAAGATAATACCAAGCATGCTGTGTCAAGCTCACAGTAGCTAACTGATTCCTAAAACAACAACAACAACAATAACAACAACATCATGGAAAACCCTCAGTCTAGTTTTTTATTGTTTTTCCTTTTTTACCATTTTTGGTTTTTGGTTTTTTTTTTAATTATTATTTAATACTACTCGATGTTCTTCCATTTCAATTCATTGCTTCAGTTTCCAAATCTAGAAAAAGCAAACAAGATTTAACTGGAAAATCAATGACATTCAACTGTAATCTCAAGTTGACCTCCAACAAAATTATCAGAACTAGTGTTTCCTATAGAGGAGGAATCATTCCACCCACCCATGCAAAAGCATGAGAATTAGCTTCTGTTTATATCGTTCATTAGGCATGTTCCCTTCTTCCAGACTGACAATGCACAAAGGGAAAGACAGAAATCTGATCATGCAGATGAGAAAGTGAAGTGCTTCTTAAAACATATTAACCAAGCCATGGAATTTCCGTGGTCAAAGTCAGAAATGCTCCCCAAGGAAACCATTGATAGTTGCCATTTTGACTGAAGGGGGTTCTGAAGTCAGCGTCAATGCATGTTGTTTGAGTTTTGGGGTTTTGTTTGTTTTTGTTTCTTTGTCTTTAAATTCCTTAAGTGGTTTGCTATTTTTGCTGTTGTCCCAGGTGGCTTTGCCTTCTCCTGTGGAATTTTCTTGACTAGAGTCTCATTAGACAACTTTTCTTCTAATTAGATTTCTTGGCTGTTAGAGATTATTATGCTAGAAAACCCACATTCCTTCCTCCCTCTTTCCTCTTCCGTTACTTCTATCCTGCTCTTGTGTTTTTATTTATGCAAGATGCAAGCCAGATGTTATATTAATAAAAGAGCTGATTTTCCTCAAGGAGTCATTCATCAGCATAGAAGTATTCTGTAGACCATGTTGCAATTTCTGGGAATTCTTTAAATTCTTTCCTTACTTTTTTTTTTTCATTTTAAGTAATAAATTTTGGAAGACACTCTTAAAAGCAATATAACTAAGTTTAGAATTACTTCTGTTTACTGTGAATGCTAACGTAGATTAGGAATTTTCACAAATAAAATTTAGATTTAAAGAAGGAATTAAAAACAGGGACTATATCTTACTGTAAATGTAGGTAGCATACCATAATTGATGTGTGTTGACTTTTTGAAAATTTTGTTAAAATGGGGCAAAGATGCTTTATCAAAGCAATGGAGTATCTTACACAATGAAGTTCAGATTCTGTGTGGCGTAAGGTGTATATTTTCAAACACACAGAATTAGATGATGTTTTCATTTCTGCCCCAAAGCTCTTTTATAAAATGAATGATATTAAAAGCAAGAAATGAAGAGCTTCTTATGTACTTCAAATTTATCTTCTAAACCACAAAAAGATAAAATGAAAAAAGAAAAGAAAAACCACAGTTAAATTCATTATGATTCCAAAAATAATCTCTTAAAACAGACACAAGGTCCTTAAACTACCAAACATCCCAGGAACTCAATAAAAGCTTTGGAAGTATTTTTTCAATCCTCAAAAAGCTTAGTTCTGAGTCTTCCCATCCTGTTGGTTTTGCTTCTGTAGCTTAAATTAACTGACCAGACAAAGGAGGTACCCTGAAGTCCAGGACTGCATGGGCAAGAGTTGAACCTGGGGAGAAATGCAGTACTTCTCCCTTTTACCAGGTTGTCTAGGCATTCATAGCCTGTGTGTATTATTTATAAGTTGAAGCACCCCCTTGATTTTTATTTACAGTATATTTTACAACCCAAATATATGGGTACCTCAGTAGGAGTGGGGAAGACTCATTCTTGATTTCAGTGAGCCAGTTCTAGTAGTAGCTTCCTGCAACTAAAAAATCAAGTTCTCACGGTCTCAAGAGGTACCAGAATTCTTTTTTTCTTATGTCTGGCTGTACTGACAGCCATACCATTATCCGTCAGTCATCCTTAAAAACCCCAGCTTTGACCTCATGTCTATCCTCTTTACACATTTTTTACCTCCCAAGACTCTACACACTCTAGTTGCTCCTCCTTGGTCTTCTCGACTGATTTTTCTTCATCTGCCTGACTTCTTATTATTGGAGTCCTTCAGGGTTCAAGCCTTGAACATCTTCCCTAACTACAACAGTCCTTTTAACCGGGCCCATATACCATCTTTACATGCTGACCCCAAAGGGAACTGCAGATTTGTATCTCCAGCTGGCCATTCCACATCACCATGCCAATGTCTAGAGGCTTCTCAATAACATCCTCTAAATGCCACCTGATCACTCACACTTCTCACTTCCTCCCCTGATGCCACCCCCGTCCAATCTATGATTATCTCCCTTGCACCGTTACACTGGACTCACAACCAATCTCTCTGAGACCCCATTTCCCTCCTCCAGTCTATTCTTGACACTATAGTCAAAGCAATCTTGATCAAACATAAGATCAATCATATCACTCACTAACTCATTATCTTCCAATATCTTCCCAGTTCACTCAGAGTGAAGCCTGATATATTTACACTGACCAAGAAGACCTGACCCCATTCCCTGACCCCATTGTCTGACTGCAGCTCCTACCACCTCGCCCCTCACCTTACTTCAGTCACACTGGCCTCCCTGATATCATCCAAGATACTCTCTGCCGGACACTCTCCCACTGCATGTGCTGTGCACATGCTTCTTTCTGTCTGAAGTGCTCTTCCACCAATGTCTATAAGGCTTGAGCCTCATCACCATACTTTCCTACTTTATTTTTCTCCAACACACGTGTTGTCATGTGGTATACCAGATGTTTTACTCATTTATTCTGTTTACTGCCTACTACACCCACCCCCACACTAAAATTTAAACTCCATAAGGGCACTTTGTTGGTCACTGGTGTTTCTATGTTCCCTAAAACAGTAGCTGCCAATGGAGGGCTTTCTCAACAAATAAGTGTTGACTGAATGAATTTTAATAATCCTGCAATCATAGATATTACCATTCTGTCTGTTGGCAAACATGTAATGACAGCCTACAGCATTCGTGGCTGTGCATTCAGTGCTATAGTGGACAAAGATATTGAATAAATGCCTTCAAAGTAGTTATAATTTATTTGTGCAGTCTGAGATACGTCTGTATGGAACCCAAGCAACTTGATGTAACACAGAAGGATGACAAATGAAAAAAAAAAAAAAAAAGAGAAAAACACAAAATTTCTTATGCCACTGTCATCTTTTGAGACAGCACATGTAAATATATCATTCTGAAATCCATGTTTTAAAAGCAAATTCCAGGTCTATTCATTTGTCAAGAATAATTTCACATGGCAATATATAAGTTGACTTCAAAATAAATATTCAAATATTCAAATGTTCATTCGAAAACCAGGAACTGTGAGCCTCTTGCATAAGAGACAGTCACTACCTGAAAGACAGAGGCTCCAATTGTGAATAAGAAGGGCCAGGTCTCCTGCATTTACACAGCTTATCATGATTTACTTGAACTTTGACTTGAGTAATGGTGGAAAACAGGACAGTTTTCTCTATTCTTGTGTATCACATAGGCATGTTTTCCCTTTTACCTGGAATTCCTTCAAAATCTATTTGCCAAATATTATAAGTTATATGTGGAAGAGAAATAAGGGCACAAGGAAATCAGGGCACAGAAAGAGAGTTTGTCTAGTTCATAAAAATGTTAAATATGTACTTATCATATGACCCAGGAGCTTCTGTCCAGGATAAATGACAACAGCCATGGATTTCATAACAGCCAAATTAATAATGTCCAAATGCTAAGAGCAATCCACGTCCATTAACAGTTCAATGGATAAACAAGCTGTGCACTACCCAAACAATTGAATACCAATAAGTAATAAAAAGGACAAACTATTGATGAATGCAACAATTTGGATGGGCCTCAAACCTGTTATACTAAGTGGAAAAACAAAACAAAAACAGGGGAACCTGAGTGGCTCAGTCGGCTGAGTGTCCGACTCTTGATTTTGGCTCAGGTCATGATCTCAAGGTCATGAGATTGAGCCCTACATGGAGCTCCATGCTCAGTGTAGAGTCTGCTTGAGACTCCCTTTCTTCCTTTCCCCTGCCCCTCCCCCTACTCATGTGTGCCCTCTCTCTCTTTCTAAAATAAATAAATAAATCTTTAAAAAAAAAAAAGCAAACACAAAAGGTATGATTCCATTTATGTAAATTCTAGAAAATTCAAACTAATCCATAGGGACAGAAAACAGATAGTCATTACCTGAGACAGGAATGGGGAAAAGGACAAATTGCAAAAGGGCTCAAGGGAACCTTTAAGAGTGATGGAAATATTGGTTATCTTCATTGTGGCGGCATTCTGTGGGAGTCTACATCTGCCAAAGCTCATCGAGTTGCACTCTTTAAATATGTGCAGCTTCCTTTATATCTCAAGAAAGTTGTAAAAAAAAAAAATTTTTTTTTTTTTTAGAACCTCACCCCCAGAAAAAGCACTGGCTGAAGCAGCTAGTATAGTGTTGGTATGTATTGGGCCGAAAGCATCATTGTCAAAAAATGTATATTTGTAAATAATAGTTAGCTCTTATATAACATAGCAACATCGTTTGTTAATTTAATTAAATTAACATGAAATCCCTATGAGATCAATTTTATTATTAGCAGCCATAGAAAAAAATACTAAGGCCCGTGTCCTGGGTATTCTAGGTTAGGATACTGAGCAAAGACACCAAGATGACCCAGTTGGTGACTCACGGGGCAGGCTTCAACACGTGCAGTTTGTCTCCAGATGTGTGTGTTTATCCCCCACAACACACCCTGGCAAGAAAGAAGGAAAGAAGGAATTCAGAGAAGAGAGACTTCACCATGTGCTTGGTAGTCAGAGAAGTCTTTTTAGAAAGACAGGATTTTTGCTGAGCTTTGAAAGGTAGGGAGGCTTTGGAAAAAGAGGAAGGGAGAAGTGCATCTCAGACAAGGCTCGCGTGGCCAGGCATTGTGGAGCCTGGGAAGGTATTTGTCCAGTCCTTGGTGACATTCTTCACAGGGTGAGTTAGATCAAAACCCACTGACATTTTATCTTATAAATATTGCATGCAGGATATAAATAGCTGGAGGAGTGGGGGAAATGGACAAAGGGAAGCGGTTTCTCCCCTGGCAGAGGTCCTATGAGAGGAAAAGAGCAGAATATGGAACAAGAGCTGACTATTTAATGATTAATAAGGCAATCCTTTTATTTAATGTGTTATATGACTGAGGAAAGGGGAGCTGATGAGGCTCGGCTGCTCACAGTGACAGGGAAAAGAAAATATTGCTCTCCCAGGGTCATTTGCCAACATCAAAACTGGTTGCCAGAATTACTAATTAGTAACAACAAAACTATTCCTCTTGCGATTTTACCATGGCAGTAAACACGATGTTGGCCAGACATCCAGGAGAACAGAATAGCAGCATGTAGATTCACATCTGAAGAAACCAAGAGAGATCCATCATACCAGAGAACAAGATATGAGGAAAGGACATCCGGATGAGCTGAAGGTCCCAGAGAGTCGCTGGAAGAAGCCTAGAGGGAATCAATTGCAGATCTTGAGAAAGCTTACAGAGCAAAAGCAACCACCGTCTGCTTGGAAAAATGACGGTAGGAGAGCAGCCTTGTGGCGGAAGTTTTCTGAACCCAGGCTGATACCAAGAGGGTGAAAGAAAAGTGGGCAGTGGGAGACATCACCCAGATACAGCCCGCTTGAGCAGTCAGCCAGCGGGGACACAGCGGGACAAATGCTCAGCATTATCAATATCCCTGCAGCCACCATCTTCTTGGCCAGGCAAGTTCACGCGCACCTGCAGCTGTGTGTCACAGAGAATCTCTGCCAGCTGAAAACATGGCTCTTGCCCTTGTTTCCATGAGCCTCCTGAAAACCGTAGGTCTCCGAAGAATTTAACTAATTCTAATAGGTGATCAAAAATGACTCACCTGGGGCTCCTGGGTGGCTCAGTCGTTAAGCGTCTGCCTTCGGCTCAGGGCGTGAGCCCGGAGTTCTGGGATCGAGCCCCACATCAGGCTCCTCTGCTGGAAGCCTGCTTTCTTCCTCTCCCACTCCCCCTGCTTGTGTTCCCTCTCTCGCTGGCTGTCTCTATCTCTGTCAAATAAATAAATAACTCTTTAAAAAAAAAATGACCTACCTGAAAGATATCCATGCTCTTTACTCAAAGGAAGAAGAATAGGAAATAAATAGCAAATTCTATATTATGTGGGAATGGAACAACTTAAAATCATGATAATTATATCACTGTGAGCTAGCGAACCTAAAATAAGTGAATTTCATGAACCAAATGCTGCCCTAAAATCAGAGTTTCAAGAGGACACAGAAGACAGAGAAAGACATCCAGGAAACAAAGTTCAGCAGAAGCAGCAGAGGAAAATAAAGACCACTAAACACCTGGCGAAGAACTTGGTGACATGGGTTATGAAAAGCAACCATCAAAATAGAACAGAAGTGGACAAAGTCAAAAATAAAAGAGAAAAACAGTAGTTATCAAAGTAATGTAAAAATATTCCCACAAATGATGATTTGTTGTCCTTAGTGAAGACAACTAAGATAACAAAATATTTTTAAAAAGATATCTAAAGATAATATTTTTAAAAATTCTAGAAATTACCAAAGTATATCTGCATCTATCAGAATTAAAATATGTAGGACATATTTTGGGGTGCATCAAGGCTAAGTGATCAAGTTGCCACCACTAAGACGAAAAATAGCATTCTGACTTGAAATTTCTCCACAGCAGCATGAAGTCAGACCAGGCAGGGATCAGCGTTCCACAAAGTCTTCAAAGAATCTTATATCTGTTCAAGCTACCATCCAAGCATAAAAGCAACGTGCCACAGGCCTACCTCAGAGATATGGTTTCCATTCCAGACCACAACAATAAAGTGAATATTGCAACAAAACAAGTCAAATGAACTTTTTGGTTTTTCGGTGCACATATAAGTTGTGTCTGCACTATACGGGAGTCTCTTAATAGTGCAATGGCATTATGGCTAAAAACCCAACGTACGTACCTTAATTAAAAAATACCTTATTGCTCTAAAATGTTAACCATCTTCTGAGCTCTCAATAAGCCCTCATCTTTTTTGCTGGTGGAGGGACTTGCCCAGATGTTGATGGCTGCTGATGATGGGAGTGGTGGTTGCCAAAGGGTGGAGTGAGACTGGCAGTTTCTTCAAATAAGACAATCAAGTTTGCCTCATTAATGGACTCTTCCTTTCAGGAAAGATTTCTCTGTAGCATGTGACAGTGTTTGATAGCATTTCACCCACAGAACTTCGTCCAAAATTGGAGTCCGCCCTCTCCAAACCTGCCACTGCTTTATCTGCTTTCTGAGCTGTTCTCAATGTTTTGCGGTCATTTCAACAGACTTCAAAGTGTCTCCATCAGGAGTGGATTCTATCTCAGGACATCACTTCAGCAACAATGAATCTGTTCAAGTTTTACCATGAGATGGCAGCAATTCAAATATAATAAATAAAAGTTTGGAATATTCTAAGAATTACCAAAATCTGAAAAAAAGCCACGAAGGGGGCAAGTGCTGTTGGAAAAATGGTGCTGATAGATTTGCTGGACGCAGGGCTGCCACAAACCTTCCTTTTGCAAAAAGCACAATAAAGCAAGATATGCCTCTGCTGTTTTAGACATAAAACAAATCAAGGAATATGGCTTTTGAGTCTCTCATAAAGGAACTAAAGGACCACCTTCAACCACCTAAAAGATAAATAGAAATGCTATTAAGCCCATTTAACTCTATGAACAAGACTAAAGTAAAATAAATGTAAGTACTATGATTAATGATAAAATAATAATGAAAAAGCTAATATTAAGTGTTTACTAAGTACCAGGCACTGTTCTACAGCCTCATAAAATTTCCGTGAGGTAGAGATTATTATTTATTATTATTTGTTCTTATTGCCAATTATGTCACTTAACCTCTGTCTGTATATATAAATAGGATTATATGTGTATATATATAGAGAGAGTACTCAGAACTTATAGCTTATGTAACATAATAGAACACAGTCTTCATCTACTTAGTGTAAAAATAAAATATTTAAAAGACTTAGAGAAGACAGTGAAAGAAGTTGCTGATATCCTCATCTATAACTATAGGGGAAAGGCATGATTTTAAATTGATAAACTAATATCATTATGGCTGTGGTTAAAGGTATAAAAGAAATCGCTAAGATAAAGAATATAATCTACTAGAATCAGTTGAGGAAAAATGGGGAAGAATCAGAAATATAATTATTCCAATGATTATATAAAATAAAATAATGTATGAAATAACATTAAAAAGAAGAAATGAAATATAATGGTATTTTTAAGACAAAGTAATATATTGATTATAACTATGTAGAATGCTTATATATACATAGTAAAGATAGATTATTAAGAATAGGGGTGCCTGGTTGGCGCAGTAGTTAAGCGTCTGCCTTCGGCTCAGGGCGTGATCCCAGCGTTCTGGGATCAAGCCCCACAACAGGCTCCTCCGCTATGAGCCTGCTTCTTCCTCTCCCACTCCCCCTGCTTGTGTTCCCTCTCTCGCTGGCTGTCTCTATCTCTGTCAAATAAATAAATAAAATCTTTAAAAAAAAAAAAAGAACTAAAAATGCAATTGAAACGAAACACATAGAATAAAATGTACTTCTGTGACCAAATAAATCTGTAATATGACTATTAAGATGGTTAAACTCGCATATCTAAATAAATAAAACGTCTTTTTGAATCATAAAATTAAACTATTTTATGTACAAGAACAAAGAATCAGTGTTATATTCAATAGTTATACACAATAAGCATACAAAATTACAAAACAAAACAAAATTACAAGAAAGTATTAAAAATAAGTGTCTTCAAAATAATTCCTGGAAATACAAGGCCAAGGAAAACAAGGGTGGTAATTGTCATATCAAACAAAGTTGAACTCAGGATAAAGGGGATTAATGAATTAAAGAATACTTCAGAGCTATTAAGATTACATTCCATAACAGCCATCTAATAGTCATGATTATCTATTAACCAAATAATATATACAGTTGACATTTGAACAACATGAGGATTGGGGTGCTGATTCCCCACACAGTCAAAAATCCACATACAATTTCTGTTGATCAGAAGCCATCAAGAAAATCATAAGGAAGAGAAAATACTTTTACAGTACTGTTTTTATTGAAAAAAATCCCTGTAAAAGTGGACCCACACAATTCAAACCTGATTTTGTAATAAAAATTCAGAAACAAAGATGACAGAAAATTTTAGTTTTAGTTATCCCTTCTGTTTAATGAAAGACTGATCAATGGAGAAAGATAAAGATATAGGGAAGTTTAGTTATCCCTTCTGTTTAGTTTTAGTTTTAGTTATCCCTTCTGTTTAATGAAAGACTGATCAATGGAGAAAGATAAAGATATAGAAGATGTAAATAACAAATTAATCAAGTGCATCAAGCTAATATGCATATTAAGAACTCCATAGTTCACAAATAGAGACTACATGTATTCTTCAAGGACCCTTGGAATATATTCAAACTACACTAGGGCATGAAGAAAACTTCAATGAATACTGAATTATAAACATAATTATTCTTAAAAGTTGGTGCATAAAGTCATAAAATTATAACTTCATATAAAAACTAGGGGAAAAATCTTCACTACCTGAACTTTAAGAAAATACTTAATTCTTATGTCAAAAGCTCAAAACCAAATTTCAGAAGACTTAGAAAATAAAAACAATAAAATTAACCAGCAGGAAAGATAAAAGGAGCATGCAGATGTGAAAGTATACTTTAAGAAATCAAGTTTCACCCAGGCAGACCAATACATACACAAACAGAAAGAAAAGCAGACTTGGAGAATTAATGATGAGCTGAGATTGTTTCTACCAAGCTTTAATTAAGCAGTAATTACAGTGCTACTTAAATTATTTGAAAGCAGTGGTCTACAGAAATTGTCTGTAAAGGGCCAGAGAGGTAAGTGTCTTTGGCTTTGTGGACTAAATCCGTTCTCTGTGGCATCTACTCACTTATGTCCACAGAGTGAAAATGACCATAGACAATATATAAATGAATGAGTGCTGTTGATTGTGTTCCAATAAGACTTTATAATAAACAGGTGGTTGGCAGCAGTTTGTCAACCCCTCCTGTAGAACATAGGGCAAAAAAATCTTTCAAATTATTTTTATAAAAGTAATAGGACATGGATAACAAAATGCAATAAACTGTAACAATAATGTTATCTCTTTCTTATGAAGGTCTGCAAAAATTCTCAGCAGAATATTAGCAAATGAGGTTCAGCAGGACATTAAGAATGTAATAGTACAAAATAATCTAGTGGTCTTTATTCCAATAATGTATGACTTAGTGTTAAGAATATATTAGCATATTTCGCTATATTAATAGTTCAAAAGCTAAAATTTCAACATCCATTATTTATGAGAAAAAACTTTTTAAACATAGCAACATAAAGATAAGGCTTTAATATATCTTTATCAAACTAATGGCCTGAATTATACTAAATAAGAAGCAGTGGAAAATTTCTTCCTAAAAACTAGGATGATGGCTATCAATGGAAGAAGAGAGGGGATATAGAAATTGGAAAAGATGGGGATACAGGTATCATTATTTGCAGATGATATGATCATGAACCCAGAAAACTCAATTAGAAAGCCATTGCAAGTAACAAAAAAATCATTGAAATGGCTGGGTAATTTCTGTATCTATATTTATGTATCTGTAGCTGTATCTATAACACACATATAAACAAGAGCCAATTGGTATAATGAAAGAAACAATTACAAAAGAGAAAGTAAATTACCAAAGACCAAATATTATAAGCAATGTGCAAAATCAGGGTGCCTGGCTAGCCCAGTTGGTAGATAATCTGACTCTTGATCGGGTCATGAGTTCAAGCCCCATGTTGGGTGTAGAGATTATTTGAAAAAAAAAAAATTGGTGCAAAATCCATCCATATTAAGAAAACCTTAAAACATTATTGAGGTTCCCAAAATTCTTAAATGAATAAATTATTTACCATAACCGTGGATAAGAAAACAATGTCATTAAACGACCAGCCCTTCCTAATTTAACCTATAAATTTATAGCTTTCCCAAGACAGTGACAAGGCCTTTAAAAAAGAATTGACAAGCTGATTCTACAGTCGATACAGAAAAATCAACAAGAACATCCATATCATATCTGCGTGAGGGGGTTATTGAGTTGAGACTAGTCTTATAAATCCTAACTGATTACTATACTGTCTTATTTGTCCATGGATAGGTAGATCAAAGAAAGAGTATGCAAATAGACCCAAATAGCATAAAGGATTTTATTTTAGGTTATTCCTGTCAGTAGAAACAATAGAGATTATTCAATAAATGGCGATGGAGCATAGATGGTTGGCCATCTAACCAATGTAGTATCATTCCATCACTTCAAAATAAAGTTCAGATGGATCAAAAATGTAAGTGTAAAATATAAAGCCATAAAATTACTAGTTTGTATACCAGTAGTAAAGGCATTTCTGAATCAGATGCAAAATCCAGGAACCATAAATGGTAAGGTTAATTATTTGGAATACATAAATCTCAAAATGTCCACATTGCAAAAAATTATAATAAAAGACAATAATAAAAAACAAAAACATAAAAAAGCAATAAGCTGTGGTCCCTAATGTTTAAAGGACATTATGGTAAGTGAAATAAGTCAGACAGAGAGGGACAAATACGGAATGATCTCACTTACATGTGAAATCCAAAAAACAAACAAACAAACAAAAAAAAACCAAGCTCATAGACACAGAGAACAGACTGGTAGTTGCTGGGGGTTAGAAGTGGGGGGTGGGCAGAATGGGTGAAGGAGGTCAAAAGGTACAAACCTCCAGTGATAAAATAAATAAGTCAGGAAGATGTAATGTACAACATGGTGACTGTAGTTAATATTGTATTACATAATTGAAAGTTGCTAAGAGTAAATGTTTAAAGTCCTTATAAGAAAAAAAATTAACTGTGTATGGTAATGGATGTTTACTAGACTTACTGTTGTAATCACTTCTCAGTATATACAAATATCAACTTATTATGTTGTAAACCAAAGCTAATATAGTGTTTTATGTCAATTATATCTCGATAAAAAAAATTTGAAAGTAGTAAGCTACGTCCTTAATGTTTAAAAAGCATTAATAAAAATCAATACAAAGATTTCAAAATACCAAAGTAAATCAATAATTTAGCATAAAGAAGTACAAATGACTCCTACACACATTGAAAAGTTGTTCAACCTCACTCTTCCATTTCATTGATTATTGGAGTTTTTTTGTTTTTATTTTTTTCTTTCTATTTTGAGCTTAGTTTACTCTCCTTTTTCTAGTTTCTTGAGTATAATCTTACATTAGTAACTTTAGGCTTTTCTCATTTTTTAATGTAAACATTTCAAACTCTAAATTTCCCTCTAACTCCACCTACAAATCCCTTTTTATGTTGTATTTTTGTTATCGTTTAGTTCAAAATATTTTATTTTCTCGTGTAATATTTTCTTCAACACATGGTCTTTGTAGATGTGTGCCACATAATTTCAAATACTGGGGCTTTATAGATCTCACCGTTAACTGGTTTCTACTCTGTAATTTGTCCATCTTTCAAACTTTGTGGAGACTTGTTTTATAACTCTGGGTATGGTCCATCTCGATAAATGTACTATGTGTCTTTGAAAAGAATGCTTTGGGTATTCTCTTCCATTAATATCAGCTTGATCGTTTTGATGAATAGAATTGTTAACATTGCTTATGCTCTTGCTAGTGTTTTGTCTGACCGTTCTACCAATTACAGTTACTGAGAGAGAGGCATTAAAATCTCCAATTTATAATGGTAGATTTGTACATAAATACACAAAAAGTTTGTTTTGTTTATTTTAATTCTCTCAACATTTTCTTCATAAATGTTGAAACTCTACTATTAGGCACATACACATTCATGATGATCATGGATTACTGATAACGCACCATTTTCAGTATAAAATATCCCGTTTGTTTTGAAAAAAAAAAAACAAACAAACTTTGCCTATAAGTCTGCTTGATCCAGTATTAATATAGACACCCCAGGTTCCTATTATTAGCATTTGCAGGTAAGTATATCTTTTTCTGCCTATTAACAGTCTGTGTCTTGAGAGAGCATACTTCTTGTGGGCCACATACTGCTGCTGCATGTTTTTCAAAAAAAAAAATTCTGTCTGACAATCTCTGTTTTCTAATTGAAGTGTTTAGTTAATTTGCATTTAATGTTATTGTTGAGATAATTGGATAAAGGTGTACTATTTTCCTATTTTTTTCTGTTTGTCTTATCTGAACCTCCTTTTCGTTCTGTCTCCTCTTCTGCCTTCTTTTGGGTTAACTGAGTCTCTCTCAGAATTCTGCTTGAACGTGTCTATTAGATCTTGTGCTTAATTTTAGTGGTTAATTAAGGTATTATAATATTTCTCCTTAAATTTTGCAATCTATTTACAGTTACTATCACAACACTTCAAGTGAAATGTATGTATTTGTGACCATACAGTTCCATATATATCCTGATCCTTTATGCTATATGCAGTTGTCAGATATATTACATTTATATATGTTAAATATTCCAAATACAATCCAAATTTTTTTCCTTTAAAGACCCATTGGATTTTAAAGAATTAAGAGGAAAAATAGTTTTAAAAAATATGTATGTATCTATTTATCATTTCTGGCACTCTCTACTCCTTCCTGAAGATGTATGGTATCATTTCTTTCTAGCTGAAAGAACTTCCTTTAGCATTCCTTATAAAGCAGGCAATAAATTCTACCTGAAAAATGTCTCTATTCATGAAGGACATTTTTGCTGCATACATCGTTCTAGATTGATCGTTTTATTTTTTTCTTTTAGCATTTAAGAGCTGTCTTCCCACTGACTTCTAGCTCTCATTATTGCTATAGGAACAATAATTCTTACCATTTGTACCATTGTTCCTGTCTATGGAATGTGTGGTTTTTCCCTGGTTGCTTTTCATGTAGATTTTCTCTTTATCTCCACATTTCAGAATTTTGGATAAAATGTGTCTAGGTGTGATTTTCTTTGTATTAATTCTGTCACATTTGGGATGCGATTCTTGTAACTTTGTTCTTCAGCAAATTTTGGCAAATTTAAGGCATTATTTCTTCAATTTATTTTTGCCCCATTCTCTGTCTCTTTTTCCTCTCCTTTTTGGATGCAGTTTCACTTTGGTGTCGCTTTGATTCCTGTACAAAGCAGATCACATTACAGAATTAGATAGTTAAGAGGGTTACTGGGGAAAATGCCTGTGAATGATGAAAGGGAGAAGGAAGTCTACTCAAAAGTATACTTGAAAGTCTACTAAAAACAACAACAAGAAGACTGGTGTTTGGGGAAATAACCGGGTAGCTAGAAGGCACAGGAGCAAGGGAGACTTTCCACCATATACTGCTTTGTGTCTTTAGCATGTCTGTCATGCCAGGTCATGTATTACATCACCTGTTACCTATTGAAAAAATTAATTCAATCCTCTTTATAAAATAATGTGTATTTAGTGTTTCATGCAGAGCAGGGTTTATCATAATCCCTCTGTTTGTAGTGGAAGTGTTTATGAAAAGTAAAACAGCCAATTGTTTTCACACAGGCAAAGAGGAAAGGCTTGGGACAAATGACTGTTAGCAGCATTCTAGCTCCCCAGCCCCCCAGCCCTTAGCACGCAGCCAACACAGAGCCTGGGGTAGAGGAGACGTGACAGAACACTGCCCAGGTGCCAGAAAGTTCTGTGAAGGTGAGCACACGAACTCCCTTAACCCTTAGGCTGACACCTTGGGTTTTCCTTTTTCCCTTGATTCCCATCTTCTGTCTTTTTTCTGTCTCTGTAATATTCATTTAAATGCTATTTCCTATATTGTAAACTTCAAACCATTTTTGAGTAAAAGATACAATACTTATAGTTAGCATATGCAAAGATGTCTTTCTAAATGCCTGTTTACCAGAGCATTTCCATAAAATGGAGCAAGAGAATGTGCGGCTCTCACCAGGCAGCAACATTCAGGCTGTCCATTTAACTTGATGAAATCGTTCACCTATTAATAGTCTGTAATTTGCTATTTTTACCAGAGCATTTTGTTTGTTTCTGATGTTTGTGAAATAGTAAATCTCTTCGTTTCTCTGAATGTGAACTAAGCTAAACGATCCACCAGTGTGCTCCTTAAAGCTTAAATTTGGAAATGATAATCGCCTTCTAAAACCATCACAAAATAACAAGATCCTGCCTTAATGCAAAGGCTGAAATGTAATGAAAGATTTGTGGTACTATTTGTGAATTGCTTGAGCATCTGCCACCAGCCTGAGTTTCACGCATTCCCAGGCTGCTGAATTATGTCTTCGTATGCACCCAGAAGGCACGCCTTACATGGGGGAGATTAAACCTTGTTTGTGAGCTCTGCTGTGAGTGGGACTGAGCTCAATACTGGTTTATGGCCCCTGAGATTGTTCACCGAGCCTGCAATGTATCAAATAATTATATGGTAGGAGTGGAAGGTGGAGCTGCGTTGTGTGTGCCATGGGCTCAAGTCAATTACAACTTCTTTAAAACTGCCCCATCAACTTCTGCTAATTGTAGCATATATCTCCATGACAGAAAGGAAGCTCATCTTTCATTTACATTGCACTTTTTTCCAAAGCCTAAAGATAGAAATTCTGCCCTGACTCATAATAAATACCCACCCATCTGGGATAATGACTGAGAAACCCATGGTTCTCCACTTCTCGCTCTCTTCATTAAAAGGGAGTCTTGTCGTTCAACTAAATTGAATTTGTCTTTCATTTTCCATGGATGAGTTTACTTTATATCTCTGCAGGCACATAAATACATCCGAGTTGTTGCTTATCTAGCTACTCAAGGCAGCACTGAATTTTGTCAACCAAGAGGAAGCTTTGGGATCAGTCTGGGCAGACTCATTATATGTGGAGATTTATAATTTTTACAGTGTCTTTATCCTGCTTCCTGACCAACAGGACACTTACTCCAGGACCCATTCAGACTGTGGATCATAAAGATACATCATCCCTGTCTGTTAAAATTTGTCTTGTTTCTCATTCTCTCAGGTTTGCTAGATACCAGCAGCTCATTCCTAACTGGCCAAGGCTAGAGAAGTGAACAGCCTCTGGACCATAGCAACAACTACAGCAAGGGCTAGGACTTGCTTTTTAGCAGCACGAGTATGGAAACCAGTTAAGCATTAGAATCACTGTATTCTGAAGATGGAAAAGACCTTAGAGATGGTGTAATCTCCATAGTTGAGGAAATGGGTGTTCAAAGAGGCAACCTCATGTTACAGAGTTAGTTCATTAAAGAGCTAGAACCATGGGAGGCCTGGGTAGTGCACTCAGTTAAGTGACTAACCCCTGATTTCAGGTCGGGTCATAATCTCGGGGTTGTGAGATTAAGCTCCATGTTGGGCTCGTGCTCAGCGTGGAGTCTGCTTGAGATTCTTTCCTTCTCCCTCTGCCCCCTCCTCCCCACTCATGCTGTCTGTCTTTAAAACAAATAAAATCTTTAAAAAATAAAAAGAGCTGGAACCAGAACTCAGGTCTCCGTTTCTTTTTTTTTTTTTTCTAAATTAATATGTTGTCTCCAAATCTTTGACAGTTTTGAAGTTTTGAAATGCTGGATAACCCAGAAGAGAATCATTGCCATTGGAGTCTCTGGCATGTATCTATCAGATAAAAAAAAAAAGCACAAGAGAGTAAGAGAAAATATATCTATATTGATATCTGTAATCTATATATTTCTACAACAGAATAATAGAAGGTATCTATCAGATAATGAAGAACATTGGCCATGGAGCATAAGGTAAAAATTGCCATGTGTCTTCTTGTGGGAGGAGAACTGGTGGGAAGTGGGGCCCTTCCTTCTCCAGGGTGGTGAGCGCCACAAAATATTTACACTGTGGATCATCCTCTTACATTTAAATCAGGTAAAATTGGGTGAAAACACAAACATGTTTGTTATTAGCAAGAGAGAATTTGTTGCTTTCTCTAAGTATCAGCACTCAGGTATTCATTCAACTCTGTGAAAACCTTTACCTGTGATAGTCTGAGATTTGCATTTTTACAAGGGTATACTAGAAAAGGAAATATCACAAAAGGTCTAGATGCTTTGTAAGGAGGGCCAAAGAGTGTCAATTGGAGAACGTAGACTTCAGCATTAAATAGACCTGATTTTGAGTCCCAGGTACACCAGTTACTAACTAAGCCATAGTTGGATTTACCCTCTCTAGGCGTCAGTTCCACCATGGATGAAAGGGTCATCACAGTAAAAACCACCACACAGAGGTTTTCTAAAGATGAAAGAGATAATGGATGAAAGCACTTAGCTCTGTGCCAGACTCGTGGTAAACTCTTAGTGAATACAGCATGTTATAACAAAAGGGAAGGTAGGGATGGAGACAGGCTATTCCAGGTTTATCTCGGTGATAAGCAGTATTGTAGAAAAGAAGAAATCTTGAATAGAGTTTTTATATGAGAGGACAAAGCAGAGGGGCTCTAGAATGCCATGTTTAATGTCAGCAATGGATAAGTCACTTCCAAAATCACCCTGAGTCTTCTGTAACTAAGCTCCAATGATTTGACATGGTTTCTCAGCAGTGCCTTCACTGTCCTACTGTCCTGACTCCCTGAAATGCCTTCCATCCCGACTCTCTGGTAAGGTTAGATGTCCACCCTCCTGGGGCGCCTGGGTGGCTTGGTCATTAAGCGTCTGCCTTTGGCTCAGAGAGTGATCCCGGCGTTATGGGATCGAGCCCTGCATCAGGCTCCTCCGCTGGGAGCCTGCTTCTTCCTCTCCCACTGCCCCTGCTTGTGTTTCCTCTCTCGCTGGCTGTCTCTCTCTCTGTCAATAAATAAATAAAATTAAAAAAAAAAAAAGATGTCCACCCTCCATTCATTCTCCCATAGGTCTCTGTGGCAACATTCACCAATTTATAGTGTTATTTTCTGTTTCCCAGGCCATCTCGTCAGTGAACTGAGCTCTTTAAGGGAACAGGCTCTAACAATTATAGATATTTCAACGTTATCCATTATTTCATTCCTAGGACCTAGAAGAGCACCCAAAATATAATAGCTGTCCAAACAGCATTTGATGAGTAAATGAGGTACCAGATCATTCACTCCTCAAGCTACCTAGGTTGAGACCCTGAAACCATTCTGCTGATGCCTTACTCCCTCAAAGCAAAGAGCTATTCAGTTTGGTTTGGAAAGAGTGATTAAACATGGGGTATTCTTAACATCTACTTTTTTCCCAACAAGCTTTGCCTCCTCTCCACCCAAAAAATAAAAGAAAAACCCGGATGGCCACTTCTTTTCACTTAGATATGAACGAGGGCATTCTAAGAAACAACCCTTTCTCATATATACAATCAAAGCAAAAAAAGAAATTTGGTGCCTCATTTTCAGGGATTAATTTCACCCAGTCTCCAGAATTCACTTACTTGTCTAAGTAAACTGTACATTATATAATATTACTGCATCAATGTCAAATTTCTTAGATACAATAATGTCCTTCATCTTCTAATACCCTCACAGCCTCAACAGTCTCTTCCTAGAAACTTTTTTACAATCTTTGAGTCAGTTCTTCATCTACCCCATGACTCAATGTTCTCAGCTATAAAATGGAGATAATAGTAGGACCTACTTCATAGGAAGGCTTTGAGGAATAAATGAGTGATACAAGCAAGACATTTAAAACAGCACCTGTTCAACAGTTCATTAGTTGTGTAGAACTCTCCGTGCTCATGACCACATGTGAACACCGCATCACTCCACATCGAAAACCAGTGATGTATTATATGTTGGTTAATTGAACATAATCAAAAACAATGGACATTAAATTTTTTTTTAAAAAAGCACCTGTTAACGATGAACAATTAATAAAAGTCAAATATTATATTAAAATATTTTGTAATAATTTAGGGGATTTTAGGGCTATAGGTACATAGATGCAAGTTTGTAAGTAAATCACTCTTGTAGGTATTGGAAAATTCCTGTAACGAAAGAAACTTGCTTTAAAAGTAAGCATTGTGTACAATGTATTGGCTACATTTCCTCACGCTCTTTGCAAGGTGTGTCTGCAAGTGCACCCTCTGAATTAAGAGTGTAACTATTTCGGTCTACCAGTGGCCACCTAATACCTTACTCTTTCTGTCCATCTCCTAGTCTTCCATTTTCTCTCTTCTTAAATTCCGGCCATACATGCTTTCGTTCAGAATTGAAATCCCATGTGATCAAGAATATATTAAATGCTTCAGTTTGAGACTCCTACATGCTGTACTTGATAAAACATCCTTCTCCCTTCAGCTCTCCCTCTGCTTTCTCCACCCCTCCCGCCCAGGCGGAATTGTTCCCTGATCCGCAGCTGCCACCTTGACAAACACTGGGAGTCAGAGCCTAGCACGCAGACCTATCATTTGCTATGTATGCTTCCATCTCAGCAGGGTGCTTCCTGTTGCCAAGGATTTCCCACTTTGAAATGTGAGATGAAATAAACACCTGCAGGATTCTCTCACTGCCGGCTGTCATTGCGGTGAAGAGCCTGAACAGGGCAGCGGAAAAGGCTTACAGGATGATGGGGGAGATATTCAGTGCTGGAAAGAACGCCTGAGGTGAATGCCAAGATGATTGTTTTGCTCAAAGGGCAGTCCTGTCCTCAGGGAAAAGGAAGGAGACCTTGTTCTAAGAAAAAAAAAAGAAGAAGATTATTTTACTTTGGGATACTTTTTCAGTTTATTTGGCCAGGTCACATTCTTCCAATTTTTATTTATTTGTTTGTTTATTTGTTTATTTCTGAGAGATCCTGTTGATTTAGGGTGACACCACATTAAAGTATACAGTTTGAGGTTCAAGGGGGCACAGAAGTGAAATTCAGGTTTTCACGATACACAACCTCAGAATCCAAAAGCTTTTCACCTGAAGTTTTGGAGACAGTAGCCATCTGCTTCAGTCTTAGAGCTTCAGTCCCTCTCAAACCCAGTCACAACAGGTCTTGATTTGTGCCGTGAAGCTTGCCATCAGAGGACCAGAGCGCTTTCTTCTTTTTTCTTAGCACTGGGAAATTTTTCTCCGGGCTCAGCAGCAGGGAGAAAATGCACCAAACAATATTGAAACATAGTATATTATGCCACAAGCATTAGGGAGACCGACCATCCCTCCACCAAGAAAGCTGTTATACCATAGTTTTGCCTGACTAAGGAACGGAAAAATATTTCCCAAGGGAATGGGTTTTGTCATGTATAACATCAGAGTTTCTCCTCAAAGACATTATGCACTTGTTAACCTCATTTCTTTCCAACCCTGTATTTTTCCATGCCTTCTCTTCTGGCTGTTTTTTCACACCTGTTACAGAACGCAAAAAACAGAAATGTTCTGTACCCACTGGGTTCAGAAGGCAGGCGAAGAAGAAAGGACACCAGCAGGAGACGCATACGGTTTTATTCATTTTTTTTTCATTCAGCAAATGTTTATGGAGGGTCTACTATGCCAACTGTGGTGATAGGGACTGGTTTATAACAGAGGAAAAAATGGAGAGGGTTCCTGCCTTATGAAATATCCATTCATCAGCAGAGGGAAATGGACAATAAACAAATGAATACACATAAGTACCAGATTTTAGATTATAGATGATCACTGACAATAATAAGCCTTCTGAAGAAAATAAGACAGAGTAATGTGAGAGGCTAGAGGAAGGAGGGGAACTTTTGATCGGGGTAATTTCCCACTGAGATGACATTTAACTGAGACATGAAGGTTAAGAAGAAGCCAAATGTGCAAGATCTAGGAACAAAGTGTTCCCGATAGAAAGGACAGGGAGTGAAAAGGTCTGAGGAAAGAAAGATCTTGGCCACCATATCTGGAGCAGAGCCAGCAAGGGGGAGTGGCGTGGGAAGCATTCTGAGAGGTAGCCAGGGGCCACATTGCATAGCCCAAAGCAAGATAATGGCCATAACTTTCTCTGCTTATGAAAGGGTAAAAGGACAGAAAATTTAGCATGGGTGGGCACGGTGTAACAGGCTAAAGGCATGTAAAGACCGTGCAACTCAAAGGGAAAATGAAATAATCAGATACAACTCCCACTTTGAATCTATCTCTAAAAATAGGACTTTGTCACCTTGAGCAGAGTCACTTTGCAAACCCTCCCTCTGACAGAGAAATGCTAGCCTCTCTATGCATTAGTGTATTAGAAAAACTATCCTAAAATACTGTTTAAAAATAATATGTTTACTGTGGTTATAATGAGCACAAATACACATGTATGGAGCAAGGAGTGGAAGAGAATGTGCAAAATAAAACAGCTCATTTAGATGGTAAGATAAGGAAATATTTGGTTTTCTTCATTAATGTTGACTTTTAGCATATGAAAGCATACATTTTCAGCTAGGAAGAAAAGCTTCCAGTACTTAAAAAATAGAAAGTAACTTTGATTTTTGTATAAAATATTTCATTTGGTCCAGGTAATTGATAGCACCTTAAGGTATAATGCTTGTAACTTGAATTAATAGGTTGTAGTGCTACAGAAGTCTAAGAGATTTCACAAAAGGGGGCAGGTTTAAAGGAACATCCAGATATCCTTCAGTGAATTGAGTTCTTGAAATATTCAGTAAGCGTTAGATAAGATTCTCAGTATAAACCAGTTACAAGGAAATAGCACATAAGATCCCTGCTTTATGAATTTTGAGCTCAGCATGTTTTTCAGCTGACTTATATTCCATAGGAGATAAGTTGTTCCCTAAATAATTAAGCACTTACATCTTTAATGTGGTTTTGCAATCTGGCCTAATGATGTGACAGACAAAATGGACAAAGTGTCATAAGGCCTATGGATGTGAAAACTCCCCCGGTGATCTTCTGTCCTTCTGTCAAAACTGTTGCAAATTGTTTATCAGGTTGTGTGTTTAGTAAATCAGCTTTTGGAACTTTGAATATGTTTAGATATTTTCAGAAATGTTTCTATCAAAAGTAGAAGTTCTTCAGAGGCATAAATCTTTGTACAATGATTTCTCAGATATGACATCAAAAGGATAAGCAACAAAAGGAACAATAGATAAACTGGACTTCATTAAAATTAATTTTTTTTTGTGCTTCAAAGGACAGAATTTCCAAAGTGAAAAGACTGGGAGAAAAGATTTGCAAATCACGCAACCCATAAAGGACTTAATCTGAAATATGTAAGTACTCTTACAACTCAATAACAACAAGGCAAATTACCCCATTTGAAAATGAGCAAAGAATCTGGATAGACACTGCTCTGAAGAAGATATACAGATGGCCAATAGCCATATGAAAATATTCTTAACATTATTGACTACCAAGGAAATGCAAATCAGAACCAAGAGATATCACTTTACACTCATTAAGTGACCACAATAAAAAAGACAAAGGGGGAATGAAGCATGAGAGACTATGGACTCTGAGAAACAAACTGAGGGCTTCAGAGGGGAGGGGGGTGGGGGAAGGACAGGCCAGTGATGGGTAGTAAGGAGGGCACATATTGCATGGTGCACTGGGTGTTATACACAACTAATGAATCATCGAACTTTACATCAAAAACCAAGGATGTACTGTATGGTGACTAACATAATATAATAAAAAAAATATTATTATAAAAAAACAATAAAAAAGACAAACAATAGCAAATGTTGTCAAGATGTGGAGAATTTGGAACCTTCATACACTGCAGGTGGGAAAGGGAAATGGGGAAACCTCTTTGGAAATAGTCTGGTAGCTCCTTAAAAGTTAAGCATTGAGTTATGATATGGTCTGGCAATTTCAATCCTAGATATCTAAGAGAAAAAAGAAATGTCCGCACACACACATGCATGCTCCTAACAATATTGTTCATCATAACCAAGCATAGAAACAATCCCAATGGCCATTAATGGATGAATTCATAAATAAAATGTGGTACTTCCACATAATTGAATATATTATTTGGCAATAAAAAGGAATGAAATGCTGATTCGTGCTACAATATGCATGAACCTTGAAAACATCATGCTAAGTGAAAGAAGCCAGTTATAAGAGACCACATACTGTATGATACCAATTATATGAAATGTCTAGAATAGGCAAACCCATAGACACCAAAACCAGATTATTGGTCACCTATGAGAGGGATGGGGGGATTTGAAGGGAATGGGAAATGATTGCTAATGAGTGTGAAGTTTCTTTGTGGGATGATGGAATATTCTAAAATTGAGTGTGGTGATTGTTACACAACTCTGTGAATATATTTAAAACCAACGACTTGTACACTTTCCAAAGCTGAATTATATGATTATGTGGAATATGAATTATATCTCAATAAAGCTGTTTTTTTTTTAAATCAAGGTTCTTAACAGAGATTACTACAGTATATGATTTCTCCCTCTGCCATTTTCTCCCCAAATGGAAGAATTCCACATACTAAGAAAGAGATGTTCAAGTAATATGATTAGAATTAACTGATCTCTCACTGAGCTCATACACTGCTAAGTAAGCCTTCAACATGGATGTGGAAAGTAAAGGATGCAAAAATTAAGTAATTTTCCAAAATATACAGTGTTGTCCAAAATGTAATTTACTCTTGTCGTACTCAATTACTGTATTTACAAGGACTCTAGAATTGTAGCTTCAGAAGGCACCTAGGTAATCACCTAGTCCAACCTCCACATTGTAAAATAGGGAAACAGAGGCTCAGGAAAGTTAGACATTGTGTCCCCAAGTCACAGAATAAATGGTAGACTGAGCAAGGAACAAAAGCCAGATCTCCTGAATTGCACTCCAGTAGAAAGACAATTAGATAAACTGTTTCTTTAGCATATAAGGATCTTAAATAACAGGTTCAACCATTATTTTAAAAGAAAAAAAGAAAGTATGTCTTCCTCAAAGTAGTGATTTATCTTAATGACAAACACTAGATTTAGTGCATAGAAAATATTAAATATAGTATGCAATATTAAAAGAAGAGCAAGAATTTCTTTCTACTGGGATTGGACAAGAGTGTTGTCCTGGTGAATTCTGGCATATGGGATTAAAGCCAAGGACAAAAATTTCTGTCCCCAAATATATGTAAAACACACATTTTGTCATCTGTTTTCTAAGGGAAAAGACATGGATTGTGAGAATTCCTAGGGAGGGTTTTTTTTATGTCTTGAACCAATCAATGTTTGTCATCCTTTCAATGCTCTGCTGTCCCTTCCATCACCAGAGTTCACAGGAAACTTCAGGACAGCATTAACATCAAATGAGGCCACGGGCAGGAAACGCACAAAGAGAGTAATAAGTTGATGAAGGAGAAAAATGCTCTCTTGTCTACTTTGTGATTGGGCTAAGGGCTGAGAAAGAGTGGTCATGGATGAGCTTCCAGGTTATCCTGTTTCCAGTGGTCTAGATCATTAATCAAAGTAGGGACCAGCATCACTTAGACAGAAATCCAGACCTCAACCCACCTCATTCCAGACCATTCGGAATCTGCATTTTCACAAGATTCTCAGGTGATGGGTGCGCATCTTGGGGATAGAGTTGCCAAGGAGGCTTAGACCACTTGGTTGCACCGCTACATCTTTGAGGAGCTCTCATTTCTGGGTTCACATGAAAGTCATTCACTTTCGCTCCAACCAGAAAAGAAGCTGTGCCAGTAGTAAGAAATGTTAAGTCAGCTGCCTCAGGAACTCAACTTCCAGTCCCAAGTTAATTTACCAGTTTTCTCCTTCTCTATGTTGACCTTTAAAAGTCCTTAATGAGTTCCTACAGCATCTCGATGAATGCCTTTTCATCACATCTCTGTGCTTTCATCCATGTAAAATAAGGAGGTTCTCCTTTCTTGGAAATTAATGTCATATCTCTTGTCAAACTCTTCATTTTCACAAGTTCAAACTAATTATGGCTGCAGATGGTACCGCTAAATAAAGTTCTCTATTGTGGACACTTAATCAAATCAGTATTCCCGACAGAAATGCCTGTCTTGTGGTAGAAACCTGTTGCTGTGGGTTAGTTGAGATTTTAAAGTTATGTTGAGGAAACTCTTTATCGTACTTTTACTCCAAGGCAAAGATTGCTATGGAAACTTATGTGCAGGCTTAGAAATATCTCATTAGGGTTTCTTTTGTATAAATAGTAAAGAAAATGCTGGCATCACATTAGCATTTAAACACTGCACAGCTTGTGCAGAGAAGCAAAGAGAAGAATGGGTGAAATCACATCCAAGTTCAGCTGACCAGTCCCTGGTTGCTCACTTTCCCCATCTGCAGTTGATCTATGACTCTTCTTCCAACCACTGAGGTGTCTTGTGACAATCTCATTACCTGCCAGCATCTCCATCAGAGGATAAATGGCTCAGAGAAAGGGAAAAAAATGAATAACAAAACAAAATAAAACCAGTTACAGGGGCACCTTGGAGGCTCAGTCAGTTGAGCGTCTGACTCTTAGTTTCAGCTCAGGTCATGATCTCAGGGTTGTGAGATTGAGCCCCAAGTGGGGCTCCATGCTTGGTGGGGAGTCTGCTTGAAGATTCTCCCCCTCTGCCCCTCCTCCCCTCTCAAATAAAGAAAGAAATCTTAAACAAACAAACAAACAAACAAACAAAAAACCAGTTACAGTTCTTTGTGAAGAACTGCATTTCTGAGTAAACTTTTACTGTAAAAACATAAAACCAAGGCTTAAATGTATCTTTAGGTGAGAACAGATTCTCAGTTTTTCTTTCTTTTCTCTCATTATCCATCTAGATAATAAAGATCTGTGTTCTATGACTTAAAGCAAGCAACATCAATGGCACGGAATTGTATCATATTTCAGGGAAAGACACTAAGAACTTGGTTTCAGCATTATTTTAGTGGCTTGTGATGAACCCCAAGAGAGAAGGGAAACTCTGTACCAGCTGGCAGCTCTGTGTGAGAAAAGATGTCCAAAGTTTTCAGTATAGCCAAACAAAGACAGAATTTCCATATTCAGAATTTACTAGTCTTTCTCAGGCCCTTATTTTCAATGGGATGGATTTAAATGACCTGACAGATAGGTGGTAATTTATAATTCAGGTGGGGCCCAACTCTAGCCAATATAAAATCCCCATTATGAGCAATGGTTAAGTGTGTTCTTCCTCTCACCTAAGTAACCGTACCTTTGGTGTCATCTTTGCCAGAGCCACATTGGTCCACTAGGCTCTTCCTGTGAGTTCCAAACCTCTAGGGGTACCCTTAGACATTCTTACACTCCAAAGGATGGCCATGAACCTGCAAGAGATGTGAGTGTGGCAAACCCAAGCAGTTTTTATTTCATTACAATTTATCTTATTGTTTTCTCCATAGCAGTTCACTAGAAAATCCAGCGTTGAGCACTGCACAGACTGTATGGAGAGTTAATTCTATCTCATTTATTGAGAATAAAGCACACTGGCTTCTACTTCCATCTCTAGCACTTTTTCATTAGTTGAATTTTAAAAAAATCACTCATTTTTTGGGCTTCAGTTTCCTGTTCTGAAACATGANCTATCTCATTTATTGAGAATAAAGCACACTGGCTTCTACTTCCATCTCTAGCACTTTTTCATTAGTTGAATTGTAAAAAATCACTCATTTTTTGGGCTTCAGTTTCCTGTTCTGAAACATGACACCAAGCATTGTGGTCCAAAGAGCTCTGCTTACATTTGAAGACAGATACTCCATTTGGTTTCAGACATATCTGCCCCTAGTATCAGCTCTGGTCAAGTCACCAAAACTCTACACATTTCCACTACAATATAAAATAATTATTATGTTTATGTAAACTATCTACCATGTTCTTTCATGTGCAACAGTCATTCCCATATGTCAGACCATGTACACATATTTCATTTGAAGGGGCCCTGTGATTTCTGTGCCCTCACTAGTCTCTGCAGGTAGTTTGTCTTGCATTGTGGACATACATTTAAAAAAAAGAGATGGACCTTCATTTAGGTTCATACAGAAGAATAAAATCTTTGTTGTATTGCAAAGATTATAAACCCACACAGAGAAGTATCTACCTTCACAACTTATCCTGATCTCCCTCCCTACCCCTGCCTCCATCTCTGTCTCTATAATCTCTACTCTAACTAAACTTCCTTGGAGCATGCAGATCATGCACCCCATCTACTCGTTTCCTTTTCTGATAAAGACTCTACCTGGAAAATCAATCTTTAAGAATGTAGAAAGCACTTAGGTAGAAGCATATTTCACTGCTATTAAACTGGTCCGAAGGTAAAGTCTTGATAAGAAATATAATTACCAACGTCTTCCATTTAACCTGAAATGTATTCCCTACCTGTCTGAATATTACAAGATTGCTGATAATTTACAATTTAATTAAAACTCTTAATTTTTCTGAAAATTTTGTTTTGCTTATTCAGTTTGACTGATTGCCTAGCTCCTGAATGTTAAGTGCCAAGATGAGATGGTCAGGTTTAACATATGTGCCTGTAGACAGAGATCTGGACACAGACATAGCCAAAAAAATTTTCAGCTTAAAAGAACACTGAAACAATATCAGAAAAGCAATATTTTCATGGGTAGGTGTTACGGAATGAATCATGCCCCCCTCCCAACAAAACTCATATGTTGAAACCCTAACCCCCAGTGTGACTGTATTCTGACTTTTAAAGAGTTAATTAAGGTTAAATGAGATCATAAAGGTGGTGCCCTAATCCGATATGACCAGTGTCTTTATAGGAAGAGGAAGAGATACCATGGGTATGTATGTACAGAGGAAAGACCACATGAGGACACAGTGGGAAAAACAGCTGCCTACAATCCAAGGAGAGAAGCTGCAGGAGAAACCAACCCTGCCAGCACCTTGATCTTGGACTTCCAGACTGCAGAACTGTGAAAAAAAATAGTTTCTGTTGTTTAAGCCTCACAGTCTGGGGTGTTTTATTATGGCAGCCCTAGCAGCCTAATACAATAGGTTAGCATCAACATGGAGTAGAGGGAAGAACTGGAAATGGAGAGTCCTTCATTCTAGTACAGACTCAGGGAAAAACTCTTTTGTGACCTTGGGCAAATTGCATCCACTTATCAGTAAAAATCTACAAAGTAGGCTGAGAGAACTCTTATTCTTGGTCTTGTATTGTTTTGTCCTAAAATAATCATAATGATAATAAGAAGTAACATTTGTCTGAAGCATTCTATAAGCATGACATTTTTCTATCAGTGCACTGGGACATGAGAATGCTGAAACCAGCATCCCCTACAGCAATCCCAGGCTCCAAGGGAAAGGCTGTGACACTATTCATCAAGATGCCGTAAGCATACTGAAGAAAGTGGAACGCCATTGCCCTGATTCTATCAACTCTGCAAGATCTGTTTACATTGTGTTAGAATCTCTGCAGATTTACCAAGAGCCTTTATTTACATGATTTTATTTATTCCTTTCAACAGCTCTACAATGTTCCTAATCATCTTCCCTTCAAAGAATACCCAAAGACAAGCGTCTGAATGTTGTCATGTCCTAATTTTAAATTTCCCAAGTTCTCACCTGTACACACATGCATACTCCCTCACATTGTGTAAACATGCTTTTGTGTGATATATTTTGAAAAAATAGTCTAAACCTATTCATATTAATAATAACTAATATTTTGTATACTGGAATCTTTGTCAAGCAATTTACATGCATTATCAGTTTTTTTTTTTTAATTTTCCCAACAATGCCACTAGGCAGGGAGTATCAATTTCATTTTAAGCAAGAAAAGCCAACTTAACTAAAACAATTCAGGGGAAATTTAGCCTGCAAAAACCAGAGCAAGGACCTGAGCCCAGACATTCTACTTCCAAAGCATGCACGGCCTAATATATCATGCAATTCTGCTTCTCTGGAAAACTTCTAATTTCTGTGCTAAACCACTTTCAGCTAATATGTAGAAACAAACCTTCAACAACAGTAAAACTATAAAACAATAAATTCTGTTCCAAAAGTTATCTCTTCCAAAAGACTGTTTCAGCTTTTCCAAGCTTTGACAGTTATCAGTTAAGGCTCTAAACGAAGTTTGCACGTAGTTCTTTCTATATCTTCTGTGTGCAAAACCAAACTCTCTTGCTCTGATTTTCAACAAAACCTCAAGCTGACAGTTGCATTTAGCACTTCATCTCCATCCAAATAATGTAGGTCCTGCTGGAACTTCCAGTGAAACCATGTCCAGATCTTGCCATGGAAAACAGAAATTACCCTTCTTTACTCAGTCTTATGAACAGCCAGACAAGATCATGTTTGGGATAAAACTGACCCCTGACCTTTTCCCCCCTGGTGTAGGAGCTGCCTGCTCTGGCTCTGGCTTCACCAGAAGAAACATAATGTCCTTGATATGTAATGAGTCCCAAGTTAGCATGCAGGCCATTAGAGGACTTTCTGTAGCTCTTGGGTCTGACAACAACACGATTGAAGAAATACAGCAATACAACCAAAAAGAATGTTCCATTTCCTTTGAAAGAACCATACCATTATTTTAAATCTATATAGATAGCAATGCTTTAAATCTGCACTGTAAAAACTTCTAATTTACCTGAAAAATGATATTCCCTTAGCACATTGCCCTACATTTCTTTTAAAGTAACACTTGAACAAATTTTTAAAAAATCAAACAGTATTGGGGCACCTGGGGAGTTCAGTCAGTTAAGCGTCCAATTCTTGATTCAGCTAAGGTCATGATCTCAGGGTCGTGAGACTGAGCCCGTGTCAGGCTCCATGCTGAGCGTTCAGCTTGCTTAAGATTCTCTCTCTCTCTCTCCCACTGCCCTTCCCCCTGTAAAAAAATAAAACAAAACAAAACAAAAAATCAAATAGTATTAAAGGCTTATATGGTATCATACATCATTTTACTCCTATTTTGCACTCTAAGGAAATCATACATGGCATCTGCTATTTCTTCTAAATAACATGTTCATATTCCTAATATTTCCTTAATGTTTTTACTTTTAGCATCATGTAAGATTTTCTGCTGTTAATTCATCACCACCACTACCATACCATTTAAGGCCAAGAGTTATGATTTCCACAGTCACCTATCTTACCCAGTATGGTTCAGGCTAGAGCTTGCCATCACTTGAGATGTGGAAATCTGAAATGTACCAGAATCCATTACTCTGGGGAGGCAGAATGCTCAGATGTGTGTGCAGACATGAGCTCCACACTGGCTTCCTGATGTGTTTATAAAAGGTGTCAGGGATTGCATGATTGCTTCAGACAGATCCTGTCACGGCCCCCCCCTTCTGCAGTTGTTCCCTAAATTTTGGTAGCAGCTTTACTGATGGTTGATCTCTCCCACCCAATTCAGCTCTCCCCAAAGTACCGCAACCTTCTGATTCTATATAAACTTTTATATACAGAATTCAGAGAGTGGTTTCAGTTTCACTGACCAAACCCTGGCTGATATGGTTCTTAGTAATAGAATTGATTTCAGGGAAATAGAGCCTGAAGGATGAGAATCTGGATGGGTTTCTCTGCTATGACTAGATTTAAAGGTAGAAGTAACATTGACCTAGTCCAGTGGCAAATGGGAAATCCTATGATGTGCAGAGGCAAAGCAATAGCTAAATTAATACCTCTAGCCACCTAAAATGAAGTGCCTATTAGAAGATATGTCTTTGAAAGATAAAATAGCTAATTTTGTAGAAAACTGCAGTAGTACTAAAGTGTGTAAGACTGTGAGGTTGGTTGATTGCTTCTGAGCCGGCCAGTGAATGGAAAGTGAGGAAAGCATGAGCTCAGGGCTAGAAATTTCCAGGCTGAGCTTCAGACATAAAACCCACAGCTCTTCTATGATTTCCTTGAACAAATTCCTTATCTTTCGTAGCCTTAAGGTCAAGATTTCTAAACACCAAACTAAAAATGTGATCCTACAGGTGGACAAATTAAATTTAGAATCTCATGGCATCTGTGTGTTGAGGTTAGAGCTTTGATTAGAAAGGAATGAGATTCTGAAAATTAGTTTGAGACACACGCAGATGAAGGGCCTGAGCCCATAAATCCTCAGCCCTTCCTTTCTTGGCTGAGAACATTCGCCCTCTTGTCTTAAAAGTTTGTATTAAACTATCCTGATGTAGCTGACTTGCAGGGAAAATAATGATCCTTCTCAAGACTCACTCTCATCACCATGAATTGCAACTGAACTTAACCAGACTCAAATCCCAGAAAGAACTAGCAGGAGGACAGGAACAATGTATGAGCTAGCCAGAGGTCTCATACACATAAGAATAATTTAAAATTTTGCTAATACATATTGGGCATAACCTGGATAATATGTATAGGAATGGACCCTAAAGATGATAGACCACAGTAGGAAAAAAAATGAAAATAATGGATTGGGCTAAATTTATTGATAGTCTGATTATAGTCACAATCCAGATAGTCTAAATTCAGTGAGATAGTTTAAGTGGCAGAGAATGTCTCCAATAGTTTTCTTGAAGACCACAGCAGCCCATACTAAATGAAGATGTAATGCCAGAAATTTCTTGGTATACTCTGCCTAGAGGAAGGGATTCCTAAGGCTTTAAGAAGATGTCTAAATGCTTCGGGAAATAAGAAAGTTCAACTAATATTATTACCTACTTACTCACACTTGAACCATAGACCCAGGAGATTCCAGGAGATATCCCATTACCAGAGCTTTGAGAAATACATTTATGAGGAGAGCACCAGAATTCATGAAAAGCTTTTTAGTGGTTGGTATCATTAAGCTAGGAATAACAGTGTGAGAAGTTGCTATAAAAATGAGGTTTCTGAATCTCATGGGATGGGTGGCATTCCAGAATGGCAGAAGCTGAGTGGTATGACTTAAGATGGGCATGGTTCCGATAATGGGTAGCAGGACTAAAGCATCAATCTGAAGAGTCAGACTTGCAAAATTATTAGTGGTGCCTCTAGGACTGAAATATAGGGGCAGTGTGCTGAAATCTTACTTGACTTCTACAAGTGATGAACTCTAAGTCTTGTGAACAGAAATCTGACTTGAATCACCACAAGAGAGTCAAGATGCCTTAGCGTATTTCTGGACATGACCCAGTTCACTGACTCAGAGCCCACTGAATGGAAGCCTGGCTTCCTTTAAAGAAATCTCCTGATATAATGCCAAAAATATATACTGCATATTTTCTTATGAGCCTTCTCCAATGAGGCCTTGAATCACTTAACAGGGAAGTAAATTGAATAAAGGCAAATAGTCATAATTTGGGGGGATTACTAGACACTGACTTAACTGACTTGACTTAATTACTAGACCTAACTGATGATAATTCTTAGGGACTCAAACAAGATTAAAGTCCATCGGTTGGAGTATGGGCTATGAAATCCAGGTGATTAATGGACTTTGCCTTTGATCCAGCTCACCATGAGTCTCTGGGATTGCTAAATCCACTGTATGGTTGTTTTTTCAGTCCTGGAAAGCACAGTTGGAAAAGACATATTCAGCAACTGGCAGAATCCCCGTATTGTTTTCCTGCCCTACAATGTGAGGGCTATTGTAGTAGAAAAAGCCAAGTGGAAGCCTCTAGAACTGCCTCTGCCTGTCAAAATAGTAAATCAAAATCAATACTGCCTTTCTGGAAGTACTGCAGAGATCCCAACCACATCTCCATTCAATTACTCTATTTAGCCTCTGTGCAAAAGGGATGGCTCTTGAGGAATAAAATGGATTACTTTAAATTTAATTAGGTGGCAACTTATATATGGAAGACAATGTTCTGGATGCAGTTACTTTGCTGGAGTCAATCACCCCAGTCTCTATCACCAGGACACAGCTGTCAGCACACAGCGGAGAGTGCCTTTTCCCTCTCTATCTACTAATATATACTACTAGAAATAGTTTGCTTTTACCTGACAAAGACTCTAATGCCCTTTCACTCTACTTCTCTGGGGATACATCAAATCTGTGCTCCCATGTGATAACCTAGTCCAGAGATACCTTTATCGTCTTGCACCCCACAAGATATTATGCGGATCCATCACACTGATTACGGCATGCTGATCAAATGGGATGAAGAGAAAGTAAAAACATCTTGGCGAAACACACACATACCAGAGAATAAAACATAAATCCAACAAAATTTGAGCAGCCAGCTACCTCAGTGAAATCTCTGAGACTTGAGAGAGCTGAAGGAAATTTAAATATATCCTCCAAAGTGAAGGGCAAGTTGTTGCATCTAAGATCGTCTTCCACTAAGACAGGAGCACAGCGTCCAGAAGGCCTGTTTGAATTCAGGAGGCAACATATACTTATCTATGTTGCGTATGAAGCAAATTATTTACCGAATATTCTGTAAGGCTGCCAGTTCAGAATGTTTGAGTGGGGCCCAGAGCAAAATAAGTCTCTGGAACAGGTCCATACACTGGTGCAAGCTGCTCTGCCATTTGTACCGTATGACCCAGCAGATGTAACAGGACTTGCAATACATATGGCAGATAGGGATGTTCCAGTCTTTTTGATCGGTGCCTTTTGCTTCTTCCTTTACTTTCTTTTTAGTGGACTCGTGGGGGGGGGGGGGGGGAGAGCACGTTTTCAGTCTGTCCTGTGTGAGTACGACTTCCTGCCACAGCATTTTAGAAGAGATGATCTTGTGAGATTTCAGGGTTAAGTAATAAAATGCACTTATTTATATTTATTTTTACAATTCTCATAACCCTCTATAACAAATATTTGACAAATTCGGCAATTCAAACTCAGGCAGTGGATTGAATGCTAATTCGACCACCTACACTGTGCTTGTGACAAATGCAATACTTGCTACCTTTTCTAAGTGGAACTCTACTGGCTTAACTCAAATTTTGGAACCTGGGTAGAGAGTTGGTCTCAAGCTTGACCTATGAGGTCTGCTATTTCTTTATTATAGGACCTTGGAGAAATCACTTGAATTCTCTGTGAACCTCAAATTTCTCTTATCTAATGAAAAAGTGGAGTACTCATCTTTGCAAAGCTGATCTGAGAATTAATATAAGATAATGCACAGGAAAGTGTTTTTTTTTACATACTAGCCCCTCAAGTTGGTAGAATTTAGGGGGTTTGTGGAATAAATGGGAAATGGCCTACCGAACTGTTGAGATGGTGCCTAAGAGAACAAAAGTTGTCTTTGTTAGTTACCTCCACCTCCTGGAAAATACCTAATAGAGAGCCAGGATGTGCAAAGTGCTTTATTAGTTACTATTAGTTCTTCGAATGAGAACATTAGCAGTAACAAGAGACCCAGCAATAATCCCCAGATGACGTACAATGTAAAACCAAACAAGACCAAGGACCCAGCCCTTCTTGGCTTACAGATAACTACAGCTAACAGTGGTGGATGCTGAAAAGGGAGATGTATTTTGGAATCAAAAGTTCAGAAGGCTGCTAACAAATGGAATTTTATTTTTTGAAAATGAAATATTAAATATTCACAAAAAATTCTCTCAGCCCTGATACTGTACTTAAAGGGAACAAAAAAATCATTGCCAAATTTGATATTACAGAAGAAGTTGTAGGAAAGGCTCATGGACATATTTTTGGCAAATTTCAAAACTTTTCTAAAGTGAAAAATGAACGAAGGCTAATCCATTAAAATCTATTGTTAGAAAAAACAGCTGCTGACAATTTGATAAATTATTCATCCAAGAGTTTCAATAATCTAAAACAACTTCTCCCACATATGTTGACAGGGGAAGAACTATCTAGCAAAAATGATGAAACAGAATAATTTCAGGATATTTCTAAAATTATTAGAAAACCCGTTTGTCATCTAAAGCCTTGTTTGCTTTTAATTTTAAACTAAAATTTCTGACAAGGACTTGATGTGACTTAAAAAAATATTTGTTATACACAAAAATAATACTTTAGCAGTAAAGCAGAATTTAACATATATCACAGTGATTTTTTTCTTTCTTTCTTTTTTTTTTTTTTTTGGTAGCAGAAATTGAAAATCTAGAAGACAAAGCAGAATGTGATTATGACATTGCTTCAACCAAGGTTTTGGTAAAAAGAAAATGCAGAGACAACGGACACAAAGGGTTGGGTCTCCTGCAAGGAGGGACATCCTGTCAGCTCCTTCAGGGTTTCCTTCAGCTGCAGAAAGCCACAGGGCCCCCCGGCCACACCCTTCACACTGGCTCAGGGCCAATGGGTGACTCATGAAAAGGGGTCAGAATGGCTGGGCCATTTCAACCCAACATGGGACAACTCTGACAGGTCATTTTAGCCTCAGAGCTCTCTGCTGGAGATTGGCTGAGGTCACCGTAAGGTATATATCATATCTCAGCTCTCCCTGGGCCCAATCCCACTCACCCTACCTCCTCCTTTCCAATTAATAAACGTCCTGTACGCTAAATTCCATCTCAAATTCTGCTTCCCAAGCAAACAATCTGCAACAAGGAGCAAATAGCAGAAGTTAAAAGTCGACTTTTCCATCATTCATTCATCGACTCAACAAGTACTAATCAGGTGCCAATTTTATAGCAAATTAAATTGTGACCATTTGCAAGGAATGAAATGGAGTCCCTGCCCCAAAGACTTCACAATCCAATGAGGAAGACTGTGATTTGGAACGGGAAAACTGTGTCTTACAATAAAATTGGTGCTGAAAAGTCCATATCAATAAACCTCCAAAGATTCTAAATTATATGTGAAAAGACCCGTAAAGTCCTCTAAAGAATGGATGGACCTCAAACACATTACACTAAGTGAGAGAAGCCTGACACAAAAGACTTCAGTGTTGGGGCGCCTGGGTACACAACGGTTTAGCGTCTGCCTTCGGCTCAGGGAGTGATCCCGGCATTATGGGATCGAGCCCCACATCAGGCTCCTCTGCTATGAGCCTGCTTCTTCCACTCCCACTCCCCCTGCTTGTGTTCCCTCTCTCGCTGGCTATCTCTATCTCTGTCAAATAAATAAATAAAATCTTTAAAAAAAAAAAAAAGACTTCAGTGTATGCTATCCATTTATATGAAAGGTCTAGAAAAAGCAAATCTCCAAAAACAGAGTAAATTCATGATTGCCTGTGGCTGGGGTTAGACATAGGGACTGACAGTAAATGGGATCTGGAGTGTTTCAGGGATGACAGATGTGTTTGAAAATTAATTATAATGATGGTTGCACAAGTCTATAAATTTACTAAAATTCATTGAATTGTTCACTTCAAGTGGGTGCATTTTATGGTATATAAATTACACTTCAATAAAGTTGTTAATAAATAAAGATATTTGACATTATTTTTCTCCAATACCATGCAAGAAGTCAGGTGACTGACAAATAATTTCTTAATGCCCTCACCCTAGTCCTCAAAATTACCAGAAGAAAAGCGTATTTCTTCCAAAGAACGATCTGTTATAGTCATGGTCTGGGACATCTAACAAGAAAAATTGCAAGAATTACAAACTAAATGTGAAAAGTCCTTTTGCCTCAAAATTGAGCATGTAATTTACAGACAGCTAATTCTCAATTAGCAGAAAAGACAGTTTTCACAATGTCCAAACATAAAAACGGTCATGCTGTCTTGCCAGATTAGTTCTTGAACAGAGAACTTAATTTGTTCATAATTTGTTCATTATTTATTCATTCATCTCAGCTCCGTTTCTTTCAGCATCTCATTTAAGACCAAGCTGTACAAAGAATCTGTCCTCTCCATGAAGAAGTTTTAAATGAGAAAATTAAACCTGAAGTATTAATTCATCCCACTAGTAATTATTCAGGATGGCCTGTGTGCCCATCATTTAAATCCAATAATAGCTCAAAGAGAAAAAGCATTCCTATATATTTAGCTGTCAGACATTTTGTTATCAGACTTAGAAATAACTTCAGGGATATGAGGACATATTTCAACTCATAAGAAAAGAAGTGTTGGTAATATTACCTAGAATGTGGTTTTATCTGATACTCTCTATTTTTTTCCCGCTCTCTCATAAATAATACTTGACAAACTACCACCGTTATATGAATTTACTCNTATATATTTAGCTGTCAGACATTTTGTTATCAGACTTAGAAATAACTTCAGGGATATGAGGACATATTTCAACTCAAAAGAAAAGAAGTGTTGGTAATACTACCTAGAATGTGGTTTTATCTGATACTCTCTATTTCTTTCCCGCTCTCTCATAAATAATACTTGACAAACTACCACCGTTATATGAATTTACCCCAAAATATTTGCTGAACTCCCACTATATGTGAGATGCTGTCATTTAATATTGAAAGCTTAAAATGATNGTGTTCCCTCTCTCGCTGGCTGTCTCTATCTCTGTCAAATAAATAAATAAAATCTTTAAAAAAAAATATTTGCTGAACTCCCACTATATGTGAGATGCTGTCATTTAATATTGAAAGCTTAAAATGACATCTCTGACTTCAAGAAGTTTTCATTTTAATGATTTAATTTTTAACCCCAATATTCCTGGAGAATGCATGTATAATAGATCAATTTAAAATGTATGTCCATTGGACAGGGATAACTGATTTTTCATGTTATTGTATTCTTAAGAAAATTCCAGGTTATATATATTACTGGCNAAAATATTTGCTGAACTCCCACTATATGTGAGATGCTGTCATTTAATATTGAAAGCTTAAAATGACATCTCTGACTTCAAGAAGTTTTCATTTTAATGATTTAATTTTTAACCCCAATATTCCTGGAGAATGCATGTATAATAGATCAATTTAAAATGTATGTCCATTGGACAGGGATAACTGATTTTTCATGTTATTGTATTCTTAAGAAAATTCCAAGTTATATATATTACTGGCTATCTTTTTATTAAGGAGGTATTTTGATTTTGTTTTGTATAGATGTCATCAACAAAATTGGACATCTGTTAGATTTGTCATTTTTCAAGGGGATTTAATGACACTTATTCTGCACAAGGCCTTATTATTTAATTGCACTTTTCAGATGAAGAAACTGAGGCTCTAGGAATTAGTCTCATCCAATGACTCTTGTTCTCCTCACTATTACATATGTTCTCTGCCATCCTCACTCTCAGTTGATGACATGAAAAATTTGAGCAATCATTTAAGCAATTGGGAAAGAATGTTGACAGATTCCACCACCACAGTGGATGCTTTTCAGCATCTGTACTCATGAACTCACCATTCTTGTGTTATTAGACATGAACTAACTACCTATGTGCTACCTAACTCAAACCCCTCCACTCACGCACTCGATTTCATCCCTCCCTGCCATCCCAAGAGCATTTGTTCAGGAATCATTCCCTCACTTTTCTGTGGTGTCCATGTTTTCTTTGCTACTGGAACATTCCAATGGTATACAAACATGGTACCATTTTCCCATCCTTAAGAAAGAAATATTTCAGTCTAACTTCTTTGAACAATTGCCCCTTGACCTGCCCCTTTTCACAGCAAAACTCCTCTAGATATTGTATATATTTAGGTCTCTGATTTTGCTCCATCATTTCCCTCTTAAACTGATCCCCAAAAGGCTTTTGTCCTCACAACTCCACAAAACCATTTTGGTCAAGGTCACCAATGACGTTCTATTGCTAAATCAACAACTGATTCTTAGTTCACAGCCTACTTGACCTTCGACATTTTTCACAGTTGATAAACAGCTCTTCAAAGCACTTTATTTCCTGGGATATTAAAGATGCACACTGGTTAGTTTTCCTCCTACCTCACTAATTGTTCCTTCCATGTTCCCTTTGCCCCGATCCTCCCTGACCTCTCACACAGAGTCTTCCAGGGCGTGGGTGCTCTCTGCACTCACTCTTCAGTGGTTATTGAGTTTCCAGGTCTCATCTTTAGGGTACTCTTTTATACTCTGCATTGTGTTGCTGAACTTGGGATTCTGCACACTGCAGTCAACCTCCGCAGGTAACCCCAGTTAACTTCTGCTAATAGGGGATACATAAGGTCAATCAGAAGACTAGAAAGGGAAAAGGAATTTGAATGGCAATGACTCATCACCCTGAAAGAGACACCTGATTCCAGGGGCAGCACTTCGTCCAGTTTGTAGGGTTCCCCCCACCACATGTCACCAGAATCAGTCCTCTCTGAAACACCAGGCAAATGATGCCACCTGCTTGGAGGTCTGAGTCCCATGGCTCGACTTCCATGTCTTCACATTTGATTAATCCCCACCTCTTCCCTTTGTTTCCCCAGCCAAGGAATGTAACTGCTTTTGGAAGTAGGGTCTTTTTGCTGCCTTTTCATCTCTGGCTCCAATACCTAGTTAACCTCTCTTTATATTACATCCTCCAGTTCAGACAATCGATGTGGTTTCTGGCTCCTGGTTGGACCCTAGCCGATACAGTGATCTGGTCTGATCTGATTACATAGCTTGAGATACTGCCTTTATGCTGTCGATTTCCAGGCCTTTCTTCTAAACTCTGGACTTGTATCAGGTTGAATGATACAAAATTGCCATTTTTATAGTTATGCAAGATGGAATATCAGCAACTGCATATGGTTTGATGCTAACATAAAACTAATTCCCACCTGGGATTTAACCATTCCCTACAAGATTTTCTCTCCACCAGCTTTTTGGTCTCCCCCATCTCAGTGTGATGGTACGTTGATATCTTTCCGTTGCTCAGACCAGGAGCCTCGAAGTCTTCCTTGACTCCTCTCTTTGCCTATACCCTGAGTTCAGTTTGTCAGTAAGTACCATATTGTTGGGCTTCCTCTCCAACTATATGCAAAAGCTTGTCATTTACCACCATCTCCGCCACTAACCCAGACTGTCACTGTCAGTTCTCATCTTTGTTGTGATAGCCTCTTGACTAGGCTTCTTATGCCTACCCCTATAGCCTTTCTCCTCGAAACAGCTGGAAAGATCATTTTAAATTAAACATGCTACTCTGCTCAAAACCCAACATTAGCTTTGACTTTACTTAGAATAAAAACTCCACCCCTCGTGGTCTCCCAGATACGACATCAATTCTCCTGCTTTACAGTCTTGCTGAAATTAGTAGAATGTTCTTCCTTGATAGATTTGCCTGGATAATAATCCTCTCACTTCTTCCAAGACTTAGTGAAATATCACAATTTCAAGGAGGCCTGCACTAACCACTCTAATTAAAATGCAACCACCCTACACCTTGGCATCCCACACCCACTTACTTTGCTCAAATTTTTTAGCTTGTTTGCTTGTTTCTATTTCTCTTTGCAACTAATACTTTCAAACACACTATATATTTATTTTACTCAGGACATGCTGGACTGTAGTACCAATAAAGCCAAAAGTATCTAAGAGCCAAACACAGTAAGTTTTGTCACACATAAAACAGCCCAAAGCAGTATTCCTGGAGAACACTTTTTTTTTTTTTAATTTAGTGGTTTAGTGATTGGCTCCTTTCATTTTGTGACTCCGTTATCCCCTTGGAGATCTGTGATTGTACTGTCAATAGAAGGACATAGAGGTCCATAGGAGTCTTGGCCAGGAAATGGCACACATCACTTCCTATCACGTTGGTGAGAACTTAGTCATACACGCACACCGCCATGCCAAGGGCACCTGGGGAACACAGTCTAGCAGTGTGCCCAGCAAAGAGGAAATGGAATTCCAGTGAACAGCCAGGAATGTCTGCCATGATGGCAAGCTCATTTCTTGGGTGTATTGTTCAATATTTGTTTCCTTTGATAAAATGGAATCTCCACGAGGGTGGGAGATTTTGTAGATTTTGCTTATTGATTTATCCCGTGACCTGGATTAGTGCCTGACACGAAGTAGTCATTTCAAAATATTTGCGCAATAAATGAATGGACACCAGATGTTTTGTGGGATAGAATAGAAAGAGAAAGGATTATCCATAAACTTGGAGAATTTGTTCTCTTTTCAGGGGGACAAAACATTCCTATAAATATACAGCTTAAAAAGATGAAAAACATAAGTTGACAAGTGGTAATGGGACACACTGTGGACATAGTGTTGAGAGAATTCACAGCCAAGGGAAAAGTCCAACTTTGGTTTAAGTCAGAAAAGGGGTGTTGGATTTGGTTTAGATTAGCTAAAAAATATAAGTGCTATCTTGTGGCTTTCAAATTGCTCTGAGGAACTCTAGGGCTCTTTGGAGCTATTTTATAAGTTCTTAAAAATAACAAAATAATTCTATAAAAATTTATTTAAAAAGCTTTTCTTTTGAGTAATTGTTATGCAAGGAACAGTGTTAAATAATTTTTATGCATCATTCAATCCTTAAAACAATCCCATAAAATTAATGTATTTATTTCCTTTTTAACGAAGAATTAAAAACTATGACGTTTAGTTTCAACAATTAAAGTTCTGTAATGTTTGGGTGTCTGAGTGGCTCAGTTGGTTAAGTGTCTGCCTTTGGCTCAGGTCATGATCTCAGGATCCTGGGATCTAGCCTCTGCATCCCCTGCATGGCGAGGGATGGGAGGGGGATGTCCCTGCTCAGCGGGGAGTCAACTTCTCCCTCTCCCCCTTCCCGGGTCACACTCTCTCTCCCAGTCTCAAATAAATAAATAAAATCTTTTAAATAAAAAAATAAACAAATAAATTTCTGTAATTTTCTCGATGAAGATTTCTAAGGAGTTGTTGCTAGATACCTCTGTAAATTACATCTTTTTGTACTTTAGTTACATTTTTAATTTAGCTGCATAACTAAAGAGTATATAGGCAATCTTCATATGTGTGCTGATCTTGTACCCAGAAATCTTTTCTTTTTTTTTTTTAATTTTTTTTTAATTTATTTGACAGAGATAGAGACAGCCAGCGAGNTTTTTTTTAATTTTTTTTTTTTTATTTATTTGACAGAGATAGAGACAGCCAGCGAGAGAGGGAACACAAGCTGGGGAAGTGGGAGAGGAAGAAGCAGGCTCACAGCAGAGGAGCCCGATGCGGGGCTCGATCCCACAATGCCAGGAGCACGCCCTGAGCTGAAGGTGAGCGCTCAACCGCCATGCCACCCAGGCGCCCCTGTACCCAGAAATCTTTTAAACCAGGTTATGTATTATATTAATTTGGCAATATATACTCTAATATTTTTCATGCAGATGATCATAATGTGGATATATATATATATATATATATATATATATAT
>NC_048219.1:189374693-189397666 GCF_002007445.2 Ailuropoda melanoleuca
ATATATATATATATATATATATATAACATTTTTGTCTCTTTCTAGCCAATCCTTACATTTTGTTTCAAGTTCTATTCCATTTCATTTCAGGTATCTGATGAGGATTATTTGTTTTAAATAATTAAAATATTAAAATATTTAATACAAGTGAGAAGAGCTGACTGGTATCTTTGATTAGTTCCTAAATATAAAGGACCACTTTTTAAGATATTTCAGGTTTTAGAGGATTGACTTTATTGTGTTAATTTCCTTTCCCTTTCTCATTTTTTTTAAAGTGGTTTTTATTGCTGTTGCTTTCACTCAGAACTGAATGTTGAATTTCATCCATTGTTTTTACTATAACTATTGAATTGATTTCACATTTTCCCTTTTATGTGTCAACACTGCAGGCTGCACCCGAACCATTATTCCAGGTCTGCCTGCCTAAGAGAAAATTGATTTTGTTCAAGTATAGGGAGGTTATGTAGTTCATGGGCTGAATGGCTCCGCAGCGCCTAGGGTGAATTTTGATTAGTCTAAACGAACTATAGTAATTCCATTATCTCTCTCGGTGGTTGGTTTAAACGTGGATGAATGACATGACCCTGGCCAATGACATATGAAGTGTATTCTGTTTGGCAGCCTGGGAGAAAGACATGGCAGGGAACCATCCTTTGTAAAAACATTGTGTTTCTACAACCATCTTGCAACTAGGCAGGGAATCATCCACATTGCAGAGAGGAAAGATGCATGGAAACTGGTTCCTTGATAACATGGTGGTGCTTTGGAATGAACCCTGGAACCACCCAACCTCTGGGCTTCTAGTTTTACAGAATAATACATGCTCCCTTTTTTTTTGGCTCCTCTCTTCCTTGAAGCCAAAGGCATCTTAACATGTGGTGAGTTACATTTGTAGGTTTTCTGTTAAACCCTTCATGGATCCTAGGACACACCCTATCTGATCCTGATGTGTTTTTTTTATTTTATAACACTCAGGATTCAGGTTGGTCAATTTTATTTTGACATTTGAATCTACATTCAATAGTGAGATTACCCTATGATTTTTCTTTTCATGGTGTCAATGTCCAAAGTCATGACAACGTGGTAAAACGAGATGGAAAAATCTCCCACTTGCTTTACTTTTTGGAAAAGTTTGTATCAAACTTGAATTGCTCATTCCTGGAACATCCGCTGTAAACCAAGTTAACTGTCTGGGGCTTTTGTTCCCTTTGTTATGTTAGTTTATGTGTGTATTTGTGTGTGTGCATTTTGCAGGAGGGGGAGGTACTGCCTTGACTACTAATCAGATTTTTTAAAAAGATTTATTTATTTATTTTAGAGAAAGCATAGGAGCAGAGGGAGGAGCAGAAGAAGAGGGAGAGAGAAGCAGATGACCTGCTGAGCAGAAGGTCCCACTCCAGTTGTTATCTCAAGGTCCTGAGATCAAGACTGGAGCTGAAATCAAGAGCTGAAATTAAGAGTCAGGTGCTTACCTGACTGAGCCAGACAGGCACCCCTACTAACTGGATTTTTAAAGGGTTATGAGACTATTAGGTTTTCTATGATCTCCTAAATCACTCATGGTAATGTATGCTTTGATTTTTTAAAGAAAATTATTTATTCCTTCCAAATTCCAAATGTGTTGGTGTGGAATGCTTTAGTATACACTCCTAATATTAAAGCACTTCTACATTACCTCTTGTAATGCCCCTTACATTCCTAATAATTCTCCTGCCTCTTTCCTAGATCAATCTTCTCAGACATTAGTGTATTTTATCCATATTTGTAATGCACTTGCTTTGAGCTTTGTTGATCTTTTCTATTTTTTCTTCACTTCTATTTCATTAATATTTATTCTTATTTGTATGATGACTTTTTTCCTTTTACCATAGTTTCTATAGTCGATCATTAATTTTTAATCTTTTTTTGAAGACATAAATTAGAGACTACAAATGTGTGCCTACACGACACTTTGACTGAGTCCCCCTCAATCTGTTATGCAATGTTTATACTCACACTCATTTCTAAGTATTTTCCGCCTTCCATTATGATCTCTACTTTGACTAATAAATCATTTACAAGTTTGATTTGTTGTTGTTAATATTGGAGGGAGCAGCAAATGGCAGTCAAGATTGGGACTCAGGTTTTCTGGGCTGAAGTGTGTGACCCTAACCAGCAGACACACTTCCTCTTTATCACCTGGCTTTGCCTGTCCTCTTCATCTATAGATATGGACCCATCCATTTCTTCCCTTGAGATGAGATTGGCACAAATCTTTTGGTTATAATTTACCCCGTATTTCCATATATGTGTGGTGGAAGACAGTGTTCTGTTAACTCAGTCACTACGTGGCAGAAACTAGAACTTTTTCCCAACTTATATTTCACATACCAACTTTTCTATGGCTAGTAGAACCTAGTACAATTCTAGATGATCAAATATTATTAATACTCTTTGATGCTATGGTCTTGAGATAAATTGGGTGGAGTCAAATATGGAAAACCTGAAGACAATGATTCTATTGATTCCCTCCTTATTTGGTTCCCTTGGACTCTAGGTTAGTTTTTTGTAGGCTGATGTTCACATCTGCTTTGCCTAGTGTGGTTGAAAGTCAAAAAAGAAGTATGACCCAGGTAAGTGTGGGTAGGCCTGATGCCAATTTTTCAGGTCAAATAGAATGTACTAGATTCACTAGCTTTTAAAAAGCACCCATAAAATCTATTTCAGATGAACATTCTTTTCCTCCAGGAAATTAAAAACACATCCATAGACCATCTCATTTCCCTTCAGAGTTTCTCTTGTAAGCAGGCACTGCAAGGACTTTACTCTTCCCATTAATTCCAGGGAATCTGAAGCTCAGAAGCCCATTTCCTGATGAAGAATCCAGGGTGCTATTTGAAATATAGCTTAACGTACAGGAAATATCACTCCAATATTGGGTTTTCTTTATGAAACAAGACGTTCTTTAGAAATGCATATGTAAAGAGGCAGCGTATTTTTGGAGCAAAATTTGAGCCTCCTTTGGGCTTTATTCCTTCTTCAAATAAGATGCAGATTTAGAGCAAGGCTAGAAAAATGTTGTCACATTCTTTCATCCCCGGTCTGCACCGTATCTTTATGTAAGTCGTTTTAAATGACATTGTTGGTAGTCACACAGACAGAATCTAAGATGGTTGGGTACTTATTTTTTCTCTTAAAATTGTTTTCTTCCATTTTTACTATGAAAATGATATCATCTTCAGCCATAAAGAGATGCAATCTCATAGAGAAAGTAAAGCAATGGCTCAAAATCATTTTCAGCAGAATAAAACCTCATTTATTTGGCCTACAAATAATTAGAGAATTTGATGAATAGGCAGTGTTTAGCCTGGTGTTTCTTATTCCCTATAGACCAGGAATAATTAACCTAAGTAACTGTAATATGCAAAGCATATGTGGGGACAATATTTTAAATCTGTTGGAAAATGCATTGCTTTCAAATGTTTAATATGTAAATAATCAATACTCTAACTGTTAAAAAGCCTATCTATTCAAAATGTATTCTTTTAGAACAATAGTAGTCTGGATTTGATTTAGCGACTCTATATAGAAGCAAATAATTGAGAATGTGTTGAAATAGATTATCATTTGGATGCCTTATGAATTTAAACCAACTATAAGATTGTAAGCTTACATTGTATTAACTGACATTTACCATATAACTGTGGTCCAGTTTCTTTAAGAAATGGCCATTCACTAACTTCTTGTAACTCAAGAACTTGCTGCAGGGAAGCTGAAGAAAGCCCAGACCCTCATCCATGATCTTCCTCCAGATCCTCCCACTATCTGGTTGACGCAGAATTCAGAATCAATACCTAATTAGACCTAGTCAAGTTGGTACCATTGCAAACATATCATTTCTGCCCTCTTGCATCAGAAAGACTCTAAGTGCCATGTAAAAAAGTAAACCATCATTTTCTCTATTACTTTAAGGATCTGGTCCAGAAAAATCAACCTATATTACTAAAGACTTTACACACATTTATCTTTTAATTACCTCTGGAATGTGTAAATACTCTTAAAACACGATCTAAATGCTTTGCTCAGAGTGTGTGTGCCTGGTACATCTCAAACTACTTCTTTTTGGTAGGGATCTTTGGATTTTCAGTAGAATCTCACATAAAGAACAGTTTTAAAATATGAACCATTTGCAGCCTTTGCAAAGGATTTTATAAGCCACAGATCTTGTGGGTTTTGGGGTGATATTTTATGATATAAGAAAATAGCAGAGCTTTTCATGCGAGGATAGTGTTTGGACACATGGCTTGTGCCAGGTGCTGCAGAATAAATAAAACAAGACTGTTGACAAGAGAAAGATGATTGTAACTCACATCTTGCACGGGGTGGAAGCGCTCTACGTCAGCATGGTGGGTTTAGTCTGTTCTGTAAAATTACTAATGTCCATGTTTCAGTCAAAATGAATCCTATCTACGCATCTTCAACCACTCTTTCGAGGATTACAGAAGAAACAGTTACTGGCTCCGTTTATTGATCTGCTCTGCTGACTCATTAGGAAGCCATTGATACGACAATCCAAAGAAAAACTTCAGCCCCGGACTTCAGCGGGTAGCAACACACCGCTTTGTCTTCTCATCTGCGGGACTGTTTTATCTGGTTGAGATTTTTAAAATGAGCTAACTGATGTGGTTTTGGGATATAGGTGAGATTCAGTAAGGTAGGGTCCGGAGCCCATGACCAAGAAAGAATTCTTGAGATGTCTTTGGTGCAAAATAGTGGTTTATTAAAACATGGGGACAGGGTTCTGGGCACAAAGAGCTGCTACCCTGGGGTCTTGTAGAGTGGCTGGTTATACACTCTGGAGTTGGGGGAAGGAAGGAAAAAGGAGGTTTCAAAAGAGCTTTCATATGCTAAAGAGGACCCACTTTTAAGATACCTACAAGGTAATGGAGGTCTTGCCATTGTCAAGTTAAGGTTGTTTTCCCCTCTATCAAGATATTAAGATAGTTGGGCAATCCCTAGAAGAATGTCCCACATGTCCCACCTAGGAGTGGGGGGTGGGGAAGGTTCAGCTTGTGTTTGTCTTCAGCTAGCCTTCTGCACCCTTATCGTAACTACACTCTAATCTTAATAAATCTCTCCCCTCTTAAGATAGCCTTCTCTGTTTCCCTATTCCTGTTGGGTTTACATTTCATAACTAAGGAAGAATCCGATGAGACTTGTGCACACTCCATCAGTGGTATTGCAAAATGAGGGGAAAAAAACACAACTCGACTTGTTCATCCAGCCAAAGGGAAGGCTGCAATTTTCTGGAAAATGTATATCCAGTGTGTGGACTGGGTTGATTTCATGTGGCATTTTTAGCATAACAATAGTCACAGGTAGATTAAGTTATATAGCTGTGGAAGGAACAAGGGAAAAAAACCCCAAAACCTATCTTTTATTTGGTGTATCATAACACAGAAAGTCAGTACACTCTATATGTATGCATGGAAGAGACATGAGAACCAGCCTTGCATGAATCACCGTTCCCACCAAATGAGGCAGTGGAGGGGAGAAGTATACGCTTTGGGGAACAAGTCCCCCCTTGCACTGGGAAAAAGAAGGAAAAAAAACCATAAGAAGGAGGAAGTATGTAACTTGCATCCTCAGCAACAAGTTTATTTGGAAAATAAATATTTAAATAAACGTTAAAATAAATGTTTAAAAATCATAAAAATGGAGAAGAAAATAGCGAAGAAATCATATAAAGCAATGTAAAAGAAGAGGCTAAGAGATGTTTAAGTAAATGCAGTTTGTTTCTTAAGTGGGGTGAAGAACTGAAGAAGAAAGAAAGAGCTGCCCTGTCCTACCTCCCGCTGCAGAGAGAGCCCTACGGGTCAAAGAAGGGAAAGGACACTGAGGAGCAGCAGAACAGCATGGAGGTGGGGGCACAGACCCCAGAAGTGTGTGACCCTCCATTTCTGTGTGACCTCAGCTGAGTTAGATAGTCTTTCTGTTTCCTAAATTGTCCAGTGGGGCTGACGCCCCTGTCCCTCACCCACTCCTGAACATGCCCCTGACTTAGGGCTAATGCACTTTTTCCCCATAGCACCCAATGTCCATTACCCAGAGAGCCTCATGCTTCCCCCATGTTTTTTTTTTTAATCCCTGTTCAAATCTCACCTACCCTGTCTAAAATAGCACCTTTTGCTGTTTCCTGTATTCTGAATTATTATGTTTCTTTATAACATTACACACTAATTTTGGTTGCCTGTTTCCTCCATTAGAACATAGCTCCCATGGGACACGGGCTTGCTGTATTCACTGCTGGAGCACTACCCATGAGCTTTGTAAATATTTGTGGAATAAATGAATGAAAGGGTAGTGGATGGAGGGATGAATGAATGGAAAGAGTGTTGTGGGAAAGGGGAGAGTAACTTCACTGAAGTCTGCAGAAGTCAAACCAGACAGCCTGTGCACTCTAGGGTTAAGGAATTTGGACTTCATCCCCAAAAAAGGAGGGAAGCAATCTCCCAGGGTTGCTGTGAAGACTAAGTGGCAGAAGGAAAACAACTCAGCCCAGAATCAAAAACTTCTTTACTCAATTCATGTGAGTTACCGCGTATTATTAATGAACGACCCAATGAATCTGTTGCATAATGGGATCATTATTCAGGTGTTTATAGAAGATGCCACTTCCTTTCCCAGAACTTTATAGAGTTTACATAAGAAAATGGAGCATGAAATCCTCAGGTCAGTTGCCATTCACAACTCTTACCCATACCCGGCCTCCTAGACCAGCTAATTGGAATGATGGCTTTTATAGAATCTGACCTCCAGGGTACCTAAACCTCATATATAATGGTCAATTAAAAAAAGGGTTTTGATGACATGAATAGATTGTCAGTTTATTCTCTTTTTCTTGATAAGTCAGAGTCTGGTAAGTTGAGTGACTGCTTCCAGTGGCTTCCATGCATGGCTCATTGACTAAGTGCCAGGTGCTGTGTTGAGCATTTATAAAGGGTATTTGATCAATGAACATAATTCTCACAAAGGCCCTATGAGGTAAACATTAGTTTTATCTCCATGATATAAATAGTAACCAAAGGGCCAGGGAATCTCAATGAAACAATTTACCCAAAGTGCCACAGTTGGCCACAGTAAGTGGCAGAGCCAGGCTTTGAAGGCAGGCTGGCAGGTTCTTGCACCAGCTCCTTTGAGCCCTCTATCATCCCGCTTTCTTCCTGGAGGAAAATGAGAATCAGAGAAAGTAAGCAAATCATGGAAATCACACAGCTGTGAAGGGATCCAGCCTGGAATCAAGCCTGAGAATGCAACACCAAAGCCCATGGTACCAAATTGCCTCTTGACTATTCTTTGTTCTTTATTAATCTTTAACAGTTTAGATGGATTGGCAATCCCTCCCATTTTGATACAAGTCAATATGTATTGCCTTCCAGAGCTGCACTCAGTGAGAAGTGGTCTACAGATGGCCTCAGGGGTCAGAAAGATCACAGATAAGCTTTTGATTTGTAAAATCTAGCAAGATTTCAAGTTTTCATCTCCTTTCACATGATATAATGTTTGTACATGCTTTTGCAAGGAATTATGCTTATTGGTTCTTCTTAAAGTGGCATTTCTGCCTTGAATATGACAATTGCAAATAATCCTCAGCACTTTTGTCTTAAACAGGCCCAATAGAGCACAAAAGAAGAGAAGAAAATGCCAATCTTGGGTGACAGAAACTATTATTCGGGTAATTTTTTTTTACTTCTAGAATGAGAACATTTGAAACTTAGAGAGACTTATTCAAATGAGCTATGTAACAGCATTTCTGACTTTTAAGATCTGGGACGGGATGTTCATTTGGAACTTATCTGGTAGAAAAGAAAAAGAAAAATAGCAAGGATCCAATTTCTTCAAGAAATTACTTAATGTGAGAATTGGCTCAAAAACATGATAATTGTGGTTCTCTCTTTCAAGCCAACAGAAATGGCTTATAATCTTCGTATCAGCTTCTCAAACACATGTGTTTTCAGCTTGCTTTACCAAGCCCCATCTGGCCCTTATTGCTATAAGGTATATCTAGTCGCTACTGTTAAGCATTCTGGAGTTAGGAAAGGTAAAAAATGATAAACTTAGAGAAAGAATGTAACTTTCTAAGTTCCCATCAAATGTTATTAAGCCATCATCCAACCAGGCCAACTCCTCAGCATTTCCCAGCCATAAGCTAATAATTAGGAATGAGGCCTCTCGTCGCAAACAACTGTCATGACCTCATCCTTGTCCTAAATAGAATGCTGTCTCTTCCTTTGATGAGAACAGTGCCAAGTATCTTAGTCCAGCAGATAACATTGTCTTTTCACTCTATCAATTGAGATAATTCTCATTAAAAAGAGTTTACTTCAGATTCACAAAACTTCGACAAATAGAGCCGCCATTGAACCACAAAGCCAAGATGCCATGTTATTATATGTTTTGCTTGAGAGCCACTTTTATCAAGAGTAGTCAAACTTCTCAACGTTTCAGTTCTCTCCATTATGATTGAATGCTGTGGGAGGCTTATGGTAGCAAAAGGGAAGAGAATGTGTAGGGATCTTCATGCGCATAAGGTCACGCTTTACTTTCTTGTTGAACCGATCTCTCCACACTCTGAAAAAGAGGAATGCAAGCAAGAATCTGGGCTCTAATTTTTTCTTTTTGGAAAAATCTGGAATTTGGTACTGTTCTTAAGGAATGGGCATTCCATCAGCCCTAATTACTGTTGGAAATGATTCTGTTGGAACTCATTGGTAATTCAATACAGAATTTCTCTCTAGACCACCAGTTCAGAATTGGCCCCAATGAGAAAGAATTCTGAGTTATTATCTGATGGCGTCTTCCTGCCAGAATGAGAGGTTAGAAGAATTGACCGTTCTCCGTGTAGGGGTACAGGGCCATGTAAGTCAAATGTTATTAGTATCAATGCTTCATCACTCACCCCACCCCTTCATCTCCTACTGCCGTCAGCAGCACCAAAGCCAAGAAACTGGTTGAGATGAAGACTAAATCATTATTTTTGTTCCATGTGTGGTCCTATCTTTCAGAGATACGTTCAAGTCCAAGAGAACTCATGTTAACAGTTATCACTGATATGTAAGTCCCAAGAATTTACTTCTGCCAAGCCAGTGTGTTGGTATAGCAAGGTCAGATGCTTAAGTCTCTAGATCTTTAGAGTCTAAGGACTGAAAAACTTTACAGTGCCACCCACACACATATCAATCAAAATGAAAACAGACAAAACCATGAAACAAGTAAAGGAAGCTTAACAAAATAAAAAACTGAAAACCTTTTAAAAAAATATCTACTTTCAAATATTTTTCTAATTTATAGAGGTCTCCTGCTTTGTCGATGCCCTGAACATGTGCAAAGGTTGCATATTGAACATCACAAGAGAAGCTGTAAGGCTCGGCATATTGAAAAAATTTTGAATTTAGAGTACAGATACCTGTGCTCAAGGTTTGACTCTGTCAGTCAGGAGCGAGGGACCTTGGGCAGGCCGGAGAACTCTCTGGCACCTCCATTTTCCCATCCCTAAACCAGTGATAATATTTACTCTTTGAGATGTTGGGAGTGTGATGTGACTTGCCATACGGCACATTCTTTATAAATGGCACCACACCATTCACATTCTTTGTAAATGGTGCCATACCATTTACAAAGAATATATAATACATGGGGTCTTGGCTTTGTGGTTCAGTGGTGGCTATATTTGTCAAAGTTTTGACAAATGGTATAGTACCATTTACAAATGTTAGGTCTTAACATTTTAGTTAGAATTTATGTTTTTCTCTGTATCATATTTTGCAAAAATGTAAAGAAGATTCTTTCTGGTTTTTTTTTAGTTTGTTTAATATAAAATTACAAACAGTGCTCATTTTGTCGGTAAACTTCTGTTAAATTCATTTTAATATGTGGTCTTAGTAATATTAATATTTTCAATTAATGCATATCAATTTAATATATGTTCTTACTAATGATAAATACTGAGAGCTGGCCATGTGCCAGGAAGTATCCTTAGTTCATTACTTGTAATAATTGATGTGACTCTCATAGCAACCCTACAAGGTAGATATTATTATCATACCCATTATTTTTAATATGAGAAAACCAAGGTTCAGGGGTGAATCTAGGGTTATACAAGATTATACAACTAGTAAGTGGCAGAGCTGGGATTTGAACTCAAGCTATTTGCTTTAGAATGCATATTAATTACTCAATTTTACTAACTTTCCATAAGGTATGATTTTTAAAAGAAAGGGGGGGATATAATTTTAATGTTTTCATTCATTTGCTCAATCTTGTATTATGCTGAGCAAACACAGCCACATTGCTGTCTCTACTGGGAGAGACATATAAGAAATTAAGAAAACATATAAGCAAAAACCAAAGACATATGTGTTACCAGGAGAATGAACCCAGATGATACAGCAGAGAGTGATTGTTTAGTTGGGAAAGACCTCTTCAAGAAATGATATTTGAACCAAGGTTGGAATGTCAAGAACAAGTCCACCGTATGAAGTTCTGGATATTCCAATTAGACAGAACTGCACAGACAAGAACTTGATTTGGGGTTGAGCCTGGAAAATAATTCCCAATGTAGGTAGAAGTAGGTTGGTGCTATAGATTAAGCATTTGCGTCCCCCTACAATTCATGTGTTGAAAATGTGATCCTCAGTGTGATGACACTTTGAGGTGGGGCCTCTGGGAAGTGAATAAATAGGTCATGAGATCTCATGAACAAGATCGTGTCTTTATGAAGAAGTTTCCAGAGAGTTCCCTTGCTTCTTTCACACTTGAGGTTTACATTGAGAAGACGCAGTCAGTGAGGTAGCTGACCTCTACCAGACACTGAATCTGACATCCTCCAGAACTGTGAGAGATAAATTCCTGTAGTTCATAAGCCACATTTATGGCATTTTGCTATAGCAGCCTGAGTGGACTAAGACAGTAGGTAAAAGAGAAGAGTAGGGGAGATAAGGATGAAGCCTCCCACTTTTAGCAATAAAAAGATGGTCAGTATGTTTGAAGAACAAGGACGAGAAGAGGCTACAAGTTCAAGTTGAGGCACACAAGGCAGGGAAGGCCGTGCTCAGCACCTAAGAACAATTGACAAGCAAAGTAATGTTTACAGCAATTGGGTGACATAATCAGGCATGTTTGACATGTTTTGAAAAGTTACTCTGTCTGCAGGATAGATAAACAAATGTAAATCATGAGAATAAGAGAAAAGAGAGTAGTCAGGGGCTATACCGCAAATAACACAGGCAAGAGATGGTTGCCTGTGTTCTTTGACTAGGGTGCCAGTGATGGATATAGTGAAATGTGGGTGGGTTTAAGATATGTTTTGGATGTAAAATTGATGGGACTTGGCAGGAATGAAAAAAAAAAAGGAGGTATGGAGGATGACTTCTAGTTTCTAGTTTTTACTACAGAATGAATATATCATTCTCTGAATGCACTAAATTCGGTTGGAAAACTTTGAGTTTCACTATGGACCTTTGAAATCTAGAATTGAATACTAGTGAAGGACAAAAACTAAAATATCTAGTACGGGTTCAGTTAATATTTATTAAATAATTAAAATAATTTCTTCTCCATTTGTCTGACCGTGGATCACCTAGTCACCTATGCACACAAACAAAATTTTGACACTGGAAATGTTATGGACTGAATGTTTGTGTCCCCTTCATATAATTCATATGTTGAAGACTTAAGCCCCAACATGATGGTATTTGGAAGTGGGGTCTTTGGGAGATAATTAGGGTTAAATAAGTTCATGAAGTTGGGGTCCTCATGATGGAATTGGTGCCTCATAAGAAAAAACACCAGAGTACATGCTCTCTTCTCCCTCCCTCTCTCTCTCTCTCTCTCTCTCTCTCTCTCTCTGTCGGCATGCACACAAACAAGAGGTCACATGAGCACCAAGCCTGATGATGGCTGTCTACAGGCCAAGGGAAGAGACCTCAGAATAAAACCTCTCTTTCAGGCACCTTGATCTTGGGCTTCCAGCCCCCAGAATCATAATAAACAAATTTCTGTTATTTAAGCCACCATGTTTATGGTATTTTGTTATGGTAGCCTAAGCTGACTAAGACATAAAGTTTACTGGTAAAGCAGGATTTAATGAATTGAGAAATTCCAGATGGAATTTCAGCTCTGATTCATCCCCAGATGATGTTATTAGAGATCTCATCTGAAACCCCAGGGAAGTATCTCTATATCCTCTGAACATGGCAATAATCCCAGCCCATTTCTCCCCTCCTTTCAACCATTAATCTCTACTTCTGGAAATATCTCAGAATAGACTTAGTCTCTGAAATGGGAGACAGAAAAACAATGAATATTTACCTCAATAAATTCATCTCTGTTTATCCAGAAAAATCTAGTTTGCCTGTAAAATATATCCTTATGTCCATTACTTCTACCAAATCAGTTGATCACATTAATTATCTGCCTCCTCTTAGGCCTATTTACTGCTTAGAGATTACCCAATTGAACAATAAAATCTTTCTTTTTTTTTTTTTTTTTAAAGATTTTATTTATTTATTCGACAGAGATAGAGACAGCCAGCGAGAGAGGGAACACAAGCAGAGGGAGTGGGAGAGGAAGACGCAGGCTCTCAGCGGAGGAGCCTGATGTGGGGCTCGATCCCATAACCCCGGGATCACGCCCTGAGCCGAAGGCAGACGCTTAACTGCTCTGCCACCCAGGCGCCCCGAACAATAAAATCTTTCTAATAGAAAAGCAGTCAGCAAACTTTTTCTGTATAGAACCAGATGGTAAATATCTACAGCTTTGCAGGCCAACTGGTCCTTGTCACAACTACTCAATTCTGTTGTTGTAGAGTGAAAGCAGCCATAGGAATGGGTATGGCTGCGTTCCAATACAACTTTACTTACAAAAGCAGACAGATAGCCAGATTTGGCCCATAAGCTATAGTTTGCTGACCTCTTTACTAGAACATTATTTTGGTCACATATTATGTTTTCAGATAATTTCACAATTACTTTATACATATCACACATAGGGCAAAAGCTGAAATCACAAGTGTCTCCACAATCATTACAGGACGGAGCCTATTTATATAAATATGTGCTGTCTGTTAATATCATTCCCAAAGTATTGTTTGCCATTCATCTGGTAAAACCCTCCAATCTGCTTTGGGAAATCACTCCTTCCCATTACATGGATTCTGGTGAGGCTCCCATAGTAGGATTTTGAATACTCCTTGAGGGGCCGACATAGGCTAATCAAGGCATTGCGATTCTACTGGTAGGAAAATAAATAAATAAATAAATAAATAAATAAATAAGATCAAGGACAAGACCAAGTTACAAAACCTTNATTCTGGTGAGGCTCCCATAGTAGGATTTTGAATACTCCTTGAGGGGCCGACATAGGCTAATCAAGGCATTGTGATTCTACTGGTAGGAAAATAAATAAATAAATAAATAAATAGGATCAAGGACAAGACCAAGTTACAAAACTTCGATTACGTAGGCATACTGAGAAAGATAACTTTGCTCTTCTAAAATGCGAAGCCATAAAAAGTACGTAACTTGAGGTGTTTTAGAATCATCTTCGAAGGCTACATGAATGAAGTCATTTGTAGTATCAGCAGATGAGATCAATGAAATAAAAGAACAGAAAGAACATCCAACACTGCAATGACAGAATCTAAAGCCCAGGATCAAGCCTTCAGTTACAAAAGCAACAATAAACTTCTCTTTTTAATAGCTAGTTGAAAGTGAATTTCTAATGCTTGTAAACAAAGGAGTACGGAACAATAAATTTTCGCTATAGATATGACAAAATCCCAATGAAATCAGGCAATTTCAAAAAGTAAGACATGCCATTATCCTAATTAGACCAATGGTCGATTTGATTAAGGAGGAAATAAGGAGCAATTTGGGGCAAGGCTTGTCAGAAAAATTAGAGAATGCCAGGCTATTAGGGAAAAGTTTCAGTGTGTCATGACATCACATCTGAATTAATATTTAAAAAGTGCAAAATAGTTCATAGACACAATGAATCATAGATAAATGGATCATCCCCTAACTCCATGGAGAGTCAGAGAATGAAGGTTTTTGAAGCATTTGGGAAGTACACGAAAGGTAAAGAAAAATAATAGTACGAATACACTTCAAGAATACAGAATGGTTCTCACATATTAAAGATTTCAATGTAGCCTGATTGATTTTATTGACATGTCTAAAAGAAGAATGTTTTAATCAGTGGGAGTATATAATGAGCCGTGGAGGCAGAGTAAATGAGGGTTGCAGGGGGAAACACTGTCAGCTTCCACTCAAGCACAGTACAGTGAGAAAGAAGATTTAACCTCATATTTTCCATTTTCTAGTCCTTTTTGGCAAGCATTGCCAATATTGGGATGCTGACAAGGATTTCTGACCCAATGAACAGTACAAAACCACCCCCATTATGAGCCTAGAAGATGAGGTGAAGCCTGAGACCACTGTACATTCAACTCCTCTAATTAATCCCATCCAATCCCACACANAAACAGTACAAAACCACCCCCATTATGAGCCTAGAAGATGAGGTGAAGCCTGAGACCACTGTACATTCAACTCCTCTAATTAATCCCATCCAATCCCACACATTTTTTTTTTCCTGATTTCAGCTTACCAAGGAGACTTTAAATTATGCCCTAAACTACTAGGAGAAAGACTTTGCCAACAGAAAGAGAATTTTCTGATCATTACCATCTTTGAATATTCAAATTCCAGTGACAGTGATTTCTCATCATCAGTTCAGAGCTCTGATTTTATGAATCAATCTAATGGATTTGGCTAATATACATCTACCCCTGGAAAATGCAACTATTCTCTGTGAGCCCGGCAAGTTCAGTCTTTGAGGCTCTGGATGGGTCCTAAAGCATTGTGAATCCTCTAGGTCAGTAAACATCTTCCTTCCACAGTCCCTGGTGTTTGCTTGAGAGGGAGCCTGCCTAGCCTACCTGGTAGAAACTTCCCCAACACAAACACGCATTGCTCTGTGCCTATTTCTATGTCTCTTGGCTCTGGCCTCTGGGATCTTAGTTCCAAAGCTCTGGTCATCTGTCTTTGCCTTGAAAAATAGCCTGTATTTGAAGGGAGTGTTTTTCTCCTCTTTTCCCTGCCCGTGGAAGTACAAGTGTCAAATACCTCTTTGATTCTGTACTGTTTCTATTTCTTTTAGCTTAAGTTGGTGATATTTCTGCCGGTATAATTTCTTTAAAACTTTGTGGGGTTTCTATGAATTGTTTTGTTGTTCACTCCATTCAAAAAAATTAACATCCACAAATCTCTTTGAGATAGCCAGAGCCCCTCATGAGGCTGCTATGAGATAATTCCCTTAGATTCTAAAAGCTTTATTGTTTAACAGGCAGAGTCTGTGAGGTATGTATCCTTTAGATGCTGAGAAGTTCTTTGCTCATCTAAAAGGACCCCCAAGGCACCATCTTATGTCCTTTTTACAGTTTACAAAGGTTTCACAACTTTGCCATTGGTTTCATCTTTACCCTGAGACTATATTTTTCTGACAGTGCTCTGGATTTGATATTTGCCCCGAGGTCTTTCTCGCTCTGAGAATCTTTTGCCATCTGGAGAGGCTAGGAATGAGAATCAATTAAATTTTCCAACTCACAGAGTCATGCTTTCTCTGTATTTCTACTAAATTTTGCTTGAAAATTAAACATTTCTTTTTTTACCTCATCTCTCTCTCTCTTTCTATATCTTAGGATGAATGATTAAAGGAGGCAAGTTGGCACTTTCACTATTCTGCTTGGAAATTTCATTAGGAAATCCACCAACTCATTAGGACTGTTTTCTGTTTTCTACATCACCACACATAACTGTGTCATCAAACTTTTTTGCAATCTCTTATAATAAATTTTTACTGACTTTCCAGCCTTCATCCATAGCCTCTTTAAAGTCGTTTCAATCTTTCCTAACAGAAGCCTCAAAACACTTCCATTTTCCACCTGCACCCTAATCATAAAGACAATGACACATGGTTAAAGTTTTTGGTATGGTAATACCCTGCTCCTGGTACCAAATTTTATTACAATGATCTATTGTTTTATTAAAACCACCCATATAACCTTGTGTCCTTAAGCAACAACCATTTAATATGCTCATGAATTGTGTGGGTCAGGAACATAGGAAGAGCACAGCAGGGATGGCTCTTCACTTCTCATGATGTTAGGGCCACAGCTGAGAATATTCAATTGGCTTGGAGTGACTCAAACAGCAAGGCACAGAAATCATTTGAAGGCTACTTTAATTATACATCTGACACCTACACAGGGGTGATCTGAAGGTTGAGCCCAGTTGGAACTGTTTACCAAATACCTATGCAAGATTTCTCTATGCAGCCAGGGCTTCTTATAACTTAGAAGCTAGGTTTCAAGAGGAAGCATTAGGAGAGGAGACATTTAAAGAGACCCAGACAGAAGCTCTAAGATTTTTCTGACTTACCCTTTGAGGCCATGCAGTCTTAACTTCCACCACATCTTATTGTCCATTGTAATCTTAGTTCTTTTGTATTTTATTGATTTTTTTAAAAAATAGATTCAAAGTAAGGCTCTGAGTCCAGCCCAGTTTCAAGGGGATAGAAATCAGATTCCATCCACTAATGTGGAAGTAAGAAGCCCACAACACCAAACAGGTCAGATGGAGATATTATTAGACGATCTTTGGAAATATGTCATAGACTTGAATTAAACTACTGAACAGGAGAAAATATGAGAAAAGTAAATGCCATAAGCTTCTGAAGAGAACAAAAGCTACAATAGAAACTAAAATAAGAGAGTTTAGTATTTTTAGAGACTCACATTCCCTATGTCTTCCACAATTTTTCATCTTTAGAAAATAGAGGAAAATAACATCTGGGGCCACCATAGAATAATATTCAACATTCTGTATCCCAAAGCACTAGGTGAATTTTGCCTTCAGTAAGAAATAAAGAAATATATGTTGGGCTAGAGTAAAACAACTCCTGTTTTCTCTCCTGCTGCTGGAGTGATAAAAGGAGGCTGGTTTATCCCAATTCAAATGGCATGCAGCACTTCAAGACCCAAGCAAGATCAGAATGAAGTCCTTGGGAAAAAGGAAAATGAAGTTGTTTAATCAGGCGTGGGTCTGATCAAGATGCTGTAGAAAAAAAACAAAAGCACACAGGGGATTAGGGAAGTGCTGGGCGTGATCATCAGCCATGAAAACACCCAGATCACAAATTACGTAAACACATTACCACTTTAGTTTAACATTTCATGAAGTGGGGGCTCCTGGGTGGCACAGTCAGTTCAGAGTTCTATTCTTGATTTCAGCTCAGGTCATGATCTTGGACTTGTAAAATGGAGCCCCATGTTGGGCTCCCTGCTCAGCAGAAAGTCTGCTTGAGGATTCTCTCTCCTTCTCTTTCTACCCTCCCCAAATAAATCAATGAATCTTAAAACAAACAACACAAAAACAAAAAACAAAAACCATTGCCTAAAGTGTCTATTGGTTGGGGTGCCTGGGTGGCGCAGTCGTTAAGCGTCTGCCTTGGGCTCAGGGCGTGATCCTGGCGTTCTGGGATCGAGCCCCACATCAGGCTTCCTCTGCTGGAAGCCTGCTTCTTCCTCTCCCACTCCCCCTGCTTGTGTTCCCTCTCTTGCTGGCTGTCTTTCTCTGTCTAATAAATAAATAAATAAATCTTAAAAAAAAAGAAAGTGTCTATTGGTTGATACTTTTAAACCTTTAAGAACAGATAGCAAATGAATCCTGCGGAGAGGCAAAGGAATTCTCAATATGAGAGAAATTTGTTTGCCTAAATGTAACTTATTCCAAATCTTACTATCCACAGCTGGTTTATGAGGGCTGCCCTCCTTAATTCCACCTCCATTTTCCCCTGACCAAAAATAGTTTGAATGAATGTTTCAATTACATATCTTTCCCAAGAATAAGCCTTGGGAGACCAAGGATAGAAACAGAGACTGCTGGGATGTTACGGAATAATCCAGGAGGGAAGGTAGACCCAATAGGATTTGCTGATGGATTTTATGTAGGCATGAGAGAAAGAGAGGAACCAAGGATACCCAAAGCTTTTAGTCTTGGCAGGTGGCAGGATGGAAGTACCAGCAGTCATGTAAGGAAGGACAAGGGTGGATTTGTAATTGTACTGCATATTTAATTACTCAATTGTTTACTCAAATTTCCCAACCTGGTGCTTCCATTGAACACAAATGATAAAAGCTGGATTACATAACAGAGGTCAAATGGTTTCTCTAAATCTAGAGCCACATTTTATCTGAGGAAGAAAGCTTAACCAGTCTTTCAGTCCCCACATTTTATGGTTAATAACTGGCTAATATCTCACTTTAAACTCATGGGACTCACACTTAGGCTGACCTCATCAGAACTTCCCATCAGTAACTATTTCTCTGCTAGTTATCTTCGAGGCTAGCTCTCACTCCATTCTTTATACTGAAAAGTTGATGGTGATGATCAGAGGAAAGCACAGGTGAATGAGAATTTGGCCATTGAAATCGGAGATTTTTTTTGCCTTTTGTGGGTGTTTATTTCTGTAACAAGAATCCCAAAGTCCTTGCTGGCCACAGTACTCTGTTGCTTTTTCCAAAGAGCCTTACATCTCTGAGATTACAATTGGATTTTTGTTTCATTCTGATGCCAAAACTGAAATGTTTACAAAAGAGCCTCGCAAAGTATGCTAGATAGATAAGTTGGCTGAGCTCACAAGTTCAAACAGCACGTAAGCATGACTATGCCAAAGAAGATGGTTAAAAAAACCATAATACCCCCCAAAAGCTATTATTCTCATACACGTGTACAGTAGATCAAACGCATTTTTATCAATAAACTAATTGTAAATAATCTGTTCTGCCTCTAATGAAGGAAATGTTTTGTTCCTAACAGCATCAAATAGTCATCAAGAATTTTATTAAGGAGATGGTTATTATTTCCACAAGGTATTCATCAGTATTTTAAAAATGCATGTGCTCCCATATGAACACCAATGTTCATTAGAGTAGGTTCACATGGAAAAGGAAAAGGAAGAATTTGCTGGTATCCGTAGCTTCTATAAAGGTCACACCACTGAGTACATGTGATACTAGGTCTGCAAAGCCGTGTGGATATATATATAGGCTGATGAATATCATTTTATTCCAAGTCCTATTGTCCACAGCTGGTTTCTGAGTGCTGCCCTCCTTAATTCCACCTCCATTTTCCCCTGACCAAAAATAGTCTTGAATGAATGTTTTGATTACATCTTTTCCCAAGGAAAAGCCTTGGGAGACCAAGAATAGAAACAGAGGAATCTGCTGGGATGTTATGGAATAATCCAGGAGAGAAGGTAGAACAAACAGGATTTGCTGATGGATTTTATTTAGGCATGAGAGAAAGAGAGGAACCGAGAACGACCCAAAGCTTTTAGTCTTGGCAGGTGGCAGGATGGAAGTACCAGCAACCATGGAAGGAAGGACAAGGGTGGAGCAGGTGTGAGGGGGACAGAAACCAGGAATTGAGTTGAGGGCATGCTGAGTTCCATAAGCTCATTAACGATCAAGTAGAGAGCATGAGTAGGCTGACATCCAATAAGTTTGGGCCTTATTGTATTTTCTCTTCTCAGAGTTGTCTCAGTGCCCAGAAATCATAGTTCAAAATATCTTTAATGGTACTTAAATTTCCTCAGGAATAAGGAAACAATCCACTTAGGTTGCGTTCTTATTGTTAAACAAAAGCAATGGGTAATTCCAAGCAATGGGAAACATTATCATAATGATGACACTGGTACTTCCAGTAATAATAACCATGACTTTTAAAGCATGTGATGTGAGTATTGCATTGACATCATGTCTAATTCAACAGCTCCTCAGGAAAGTATTAAGACGCAGAAAATAAGTCTGAATCTTGTCCAAAGACACAAAACTATAAAAAACAAAATAAAACAAACAAACAAAAAGCCACAAAGCTAAATGAGTGGTCAAGCCAGGATTTGAACACAAATCTGCCCCATGTGGTCCAAAGTCCCTATTCTTATTCAAAGTAACACCGAAATGCAATTTGGAGGCCCAAGTCCTAGGCCAGAATCTTCCATCACTTACTAAGAGGCCTCGGCCAAAAGTGACTTTTTAGGAGCTGTAATATAAACACTCTGCAATGGATATAAACATACCTAGTTCTTTGGTTTTCTGGAGACTATGTACATTAAGACATACAGAAGTGCTTTGAATTTCTATTAGCACTAACATATCTAAACCCTATTCACTGAACTCATTGACCTAATCGGCATTGCCCTTGGTGGTGCCAACAGCAAAATACTTCTCAGATGAAACATCATGTCTGACCACAAGGACTTTGTGTTGTAAAGAAAAGAAACTTCAGAATAGCCAGCTCCTTTTGCCTTATTGGACAGAAGAGTGGAATTATACTATATATATATATACACATATATATATATATACATATACATTCGTTATGGCAAGATTTTTNATATATACACATGCTTAGCAGAACGAAGAAAACTGGCTGGTTGAGGCGTAAAATTAAATATAAAGTAATAACACTTATTTCAAGGAAAATACATTTATTTTCAGAGAAAGATTTAAACCAATTTTTAAAATGAGCAAAGGAAATGTTCATGCCACTGATGATTTGTAAATTGAAGAAAACTAGAAGCCAGGTGTGATCAAGTTTACAAACTTTCTTCTATTACTTATGGTAGACTACGCTAGAGCAATCTTAAACCTGAGGAACCAGTAACTCAGAAGGAGATTTAAAAAATGCATGAAAATAAATGCAAAGGGAGCTCCTTAGCTTTAAAAAGACTACAGAGGCTTTAAGTTAGGAAAGCATAAAAAGACAACAAAATTAGAGCTAATTATGGGTATAAAAGTTATTGCTTCCTAAAGCATATGCGGTAGTTTAAAATATTACTTTAAATTATGATTTAGAAATTTGCTTTTTAAAAAGCTCTTGGCGCTTATCTGGGGCTTCTCTGTGAAAGTACTCCAAGCATATCCAGGGGCAGAAAAGACCGCTTACACACCTAGCTGCTGAACCCTTGTCTAGCGCGCACTTGGCCTCTGGGTGGCTTCCAAAGAAGATTTATCAGACATTTTGTTGTGTGATCTTAACATTTATTTTTTGCGAAGTAAAATGCAAATAGATTGTCTCTTGAGCATGACAGGCCTAGGATAAATTTGGCCTATTAATCATACAATTGATTCAATTTGCCTTTGATTACTTGGCTGGCATTCTCACAGAAAAGTCTGGTATGCAAATAACCCGGTGCTAAAAAAATTCTTGCCCCTTGATATGGAGCAAGGTGACAGAAACAACACTCCCAAAGTGCTCGTATTATGGCAAAGTGGTAGCAAATCTAGAAAATCGGTTATTGGTATTTGCAAATTATCATTTGATGATGATTGTGATGATTTTGCTAATATTTATTGTGCTGAACCAACCCCTTCCATCTGCCCCAACAATACGATGTATAACTACTGTTCTCTTTTTCCTAGTGGACANCCATCTGCCCCAACAATACGATGTATAACTACTGTTCTCTTTTTCCTAGTGGACAAAGTTAAATATCAGTTCAGTTTCTATAGGGATCTCTGAAAAATGAGCTAAAAATAGCAGGCAATTAACTCTTTGGCTATTCAGTTGCAGAAAACAGAGGCCAGCTCTGGCTAACTTAAGCACAAAAATTAATTATTGGAATGGGCTTGGGGTATTCATTTAGTTAAATGGAAAGTTGGACAATTATTTCTGGAAAATAAGGTCTTTGTTTCAGAAAATCTTCAGGAAGAAGAGTAAATGGCCATATTTGGGTCATGCTCAACCTTGGGGAAGGAGGAGAGCAGAGACATAGTTCTGGGATGCTGTCAGGGAAACAAGATGATGGTACCCGCCTCCTATACTCTAGCACGTTATCAATGACAAGTTCTGTCCTACCTCAGGGCCTTTTTGACTTGCTGGTCTCCCTGCCTGGAATGTAGATCTTAGCATGGCTGCTTCTATCACACCATTTAGGATTTAGCTAAAAGTCTTCTGTACAGAGAGTTCTTCCCTAATTTTCCAATCACAAAACCCCCTTAATTTGCTTCACTGCACTTAGCAACACCTGACTTATATGCTATACTGGGCTACAAACCCCACAACAATGGGGACAGCCAAGGTGAATGAACGTCCAAGGTGAATGAATGGATGAATGAGAGAACGTGTTAAAGAAATGAACTATTAAGTCCACTGGATATGTTTAATTAGAGCTTTGCTGACTTCTTGGCCTCCTCCTCGGTGTCTTTCCCCCTACCCCAGTGGGCATAAAGAGAAGTTTTGAAGCCCATGCTTTTTCCCGCTCTCTGGAGACTGTGGGTAAAGCTTGCCTCTGGGGTTCTATCTGTGCCAGGAGTCTGTTACAGCTGACGATGGTGCTGATGATAGGCCGTGGCACTGAGCTTGGAACCCGAGCTCTGGCTTTGCCTCCTGGTATGTCCCGAGGAAGTCGCTCACCCCTCTGATGAAACAGATGTCTCTTCACTAAGGTGAGGCAAGGAGACTGACCGTGTGGCTTTTGGTTGGCGACTGGCAGCAGTACAATGCCCCAGGGTTGTATTTTGTGGAGCTGTAGTATTGTTATTTTGTTTTGTTTTGTTTTCATCCTGACGTACAGTTATTCCCCAGCGGTTATATGTAGAAAGATATAATATTATGAGTTAATTTCCAATTATGCCTACTTCAAAGCACAGTTAGGACGTGGTATTGGTGTTGGAATTGTGCTTGGGTGTAGGTTGCTTATGCAATCTATTATTGCAATTCAGGAGAGTAAAGAACTCTTCTCAAAATGTGTGTTTTAAAACAGGGAGCTTTGGGGACGCCTGGGTGGCACAGTGGTTAAGCGTCTGCCTTCGGCTCAGGGCGTGATCCCGGCGTTATGGGATCGAGCCCCACATCAGGCTCCTCTGCTGG
>NC_048219.1:189397719-189430654 GCF_002007445.2 Ailuropoda melanoleuca
CCCTCTCTCGCTGGCTGTCTCTATCTCTGTTGAATAAATAAATAAAATCTTTAAAAAAAAAAAAAAACAGGGAGCTTTGGGGTGAGAGGCTGAGGAACCAGGTGACTTCTGCAGGGAAAACACAAACCACACAGCTTACTACTTCTTTGCATGGTCTCCTTGGCCCNCTCCCCCTGCTTGTGTTCCCTCTCTCGCTGGCTGTCTCTATCTCTGTTGAATAAATAAATAAAATCTTTAACTTCTGCAGGGAAAACACAAACCACACAGCTTACTACTTCTTTGCATGGTCTCCTTGGCCTGGCTTCACGGTCCCGTCTACTGCAAACTCCCAGATCAGACACATCCACATGCAAAACAAATGCACGCTTGCCTTCCAAACATAGACACCAATGCTGCCCCAGGGGAGCTGTAACTCTGGGCGGTAGCCCTCGCCTTTGCACTGCTTCTGGAAATAGATCTGTCAAGATGCAAGGGCCATGTCATAGGAAAAGGAGGGAAAAGGTGACAGCAGGAGAACTGGGCCAGCTGATGGTGAAATTCTGCATGATATCACAACAGCCCCTTCTCCAATCTAGAGCCCCGTCCTCATTCTCCCTCCACCACTGAAAGCCATTGTTCACTCTGAACTTCAACTACCATCGGGATGTTTATCACCTCTTTATATTTTTTATATTCAGATCCCTGGCTTGTTCTCTGGGTAGAGTAAAAGTTTTTGCCTTCCTCCAATCTATTCTTCATTCACTGCCAGAATCTTCTTTCGTGACTGTAAGTCTTATTTTATCACTTTCTCAAAACCTTTGCAATGCTCCCTATAGCTGGGGTGAAGTCCGGTCTTACTTAGATAGCAAGTCCTGCCTAACTCTCTGGACGTGGACCTCCTGGTGTCAGATGTGAAGCCAAGCAGAGCTCAAAGTCTGTAGTTACTTGTAATGTGGGACACACTCAACATGGTTTTCTGTAGGAAAAGGAGGTTGTGTTCATTCAGCTGGCTATAATTCCTCTGGTGGTGATATGTCGGTCCCCCACCCACCCTGTGGCCTCACACCCTTCTCTGACAAGCCAGTGGTAGCCATGCTGACTACGCAGAGATTTCTATTCCTCTTTTGGCTCCCAGAGGGTGCTAATAATTCGTGAAATCACCCAAGGGAAGGACACTGAGGAAAAACACAAAAACAAAAACAAAGCATCTTATGGATCTGCCCCACATAGATTACAAGCCATACACTGATTACAAACATGATCTCTACTGTTGGACTGGCCTGGAGTAGTGGCATTGACTATCACTGGAAAATGCATGCTTGCAGCTGGGGCTGGGGCTTTGCTTGTCAGGAGACAGTCCCATTCTTGTGGTACTGACTTGCTGTGATTTGATTTGTGCTGTGTGTGAACAGGATTCTTAGGTCATGGGAATTGCTTGATAAAGACTTGTTAGCCATTGACTGATAGGAAGTAAATAAAGTGCCTCATGCAAGAAGAGGTTCTTTCTCAAAACATCTCCCCAACTGGTGATGTATCTGAAACATCTCAATGTACGCCATTTATCACATATCTAATACTTAATTGTTGAAAATAAAGACTCGGTGGAGAAAGCTCTTATCCTTCAGAAATGCCAAATATAGAGTGAAATGTATTATTTCGTCTTTGCCTAGAATCTTTTCATCTGGGGACCTTCCTTCTCCCCACTTCCGTGGTGGAGCTGTGAAACAAATGACCCCAGGAGCAGTCTCTCTCGACACAGGGCTGGCTCCAAGACCCAGTTAGTTCTTTCCTAGAACTAGATCCATTGCTCATTTTAATCTAGCAGCATATGTAACAAGTCTGCCTGAGAATGAAGTCAACCCAGAGAAAGCCAAAGGAGAGTAAGCTAAAGGCAAAGAAAACTACTGCCATTATTTGACCTTTGGGTTCTGGCCTTACTGGAAGCCCGCAGCCTTTTTTATTTTACTTAAGCTAGTTTTATTTGAGCTTCTATCATGTGCAATCAAAAGTAAATATTCAATACTAGCTAACAATTATGGAGAAATAACATTTACTTTAAACCACTCTCATTTCCACTCTCATTTCTGTTGTGATATGAAAAGGGCTTACCATAGAATAGGCATGGACTGAAGCATTTGAAATGTATCGATTAATCCTTAATATATATCTGATACTACTATTCCCTGATACACAGAGATTTGCTGAACTGCACAATCTCACACAACTAGGCATTTTCAGAACTGTAATTCTTTCTTGCTCTTCACCATTATGCAAATTTGCCTTCCTGAATGCCATCCAAACACTGACCCCTTTCCAGAAGGTCAGCAGTGAGGGCTCAGTGGCAAGAATTTTCCAACTCTTCTATACCCATGTTCCATAAATGCATTCCTGGAGGAGTGTGTGCTCTCCAGAGTTCATTGTATCTGGGTTGAAGTTCTGACTTTGTCCTTCAGTAATTTTATTACTTGAAGCCATGTCTCATTTTCTTTTTCTGAAAAACATGCCAGAAGACCAGCAACTTCCTCCAAGTGTTGTAAGGTCCAAACGAGCTAATGTACGTGAAGCATAGTACACGCAGCTGTGGACACATAGCTAGTGCTCGGGAAATGGCACCGTCAGGACTAAGACCACTCCTTTTGCCTGCAGAGCCCGTCTCTCTGGTACCATCTACACCACCAGCTCACGCTTCGGATACTGTTAGTAGTTACTCTGGACCAGCATAAACTTACTCCTTCCAGAAGCTTCCTAGTCCATTTTTTCTCATTTCAATCAGACATCACAAGAAACTTCAGTCACTGTACTTGTTAGAAGAATGCCCTGGAAGGCTGCCCACACATTAGTCATGCCAGTCCGTGACTGCTCAGAGGGGCTAAAACAAGGAGTTCTCAGCTGGAGAACTCCTCTCACTGTGCTTTATTTGAGATGCTGTCTCCCTTTTGCCCATCGGACTTAGAAACATGCCAGGAGAGGTCACAGAAGCCAAACTCTTTCAGGAAAGGAGAGCTTAATAGGGTTTCCCAGTCTTCATTCAGGTGCTAACACCATGGTAAGGCAGGTCAGACCCAACCTGATCCGTCTCTTCAAGTGTAGAAAATGGGGCCATTTTTCTAAGGGTTCGTAGGTTCTAAAGTGACCTCATCTGTGTTTTAAGTGCAGGATACAACAAGAAGAAGGAAACTAAAGAAAAATTTAGTCAGAATAAAATGATTCAACTTTGGCTGGATCGGTAAGAGCCCGGTAGACGCCCAAGGAAGGGACATCAGGCTCCAGCCTTCGTCTTCCTGAGCTCCAGCTATCCCTGCCGTGTTCAGAGATCCTCTCCCACTGCCGCCTACACGAGTAACTTATGGTTCGCAGACTTTGCTCGCTTAATTATTCTGTTTAATGCATCTTTGCAAAGGCATTCAAAGAGTGCTTCCACAGCTCAGGGTGCACCTGCTCCCACAGCTGTAATACCTCTGCTGCAGGGCCCGCAACCCCCACCCCCCGCCACCCACTCGAAGGGCTTCTGGGATTGATGACCCACTTCCCTTGGTGTCAGCCGCTTCAATGTCAGGACCACGCCATATGCTGAGGTTCAAGAGACACCGGCCCATCGTGAGAGTTATTTATTCTTTTTCCGATTCATGTTAATGCATCTAGAGTCTGAAGACTAACTTCCATTAAATCCGTGAAGAACTCAGACTAGGGGCGCCTGGCTGGCTCAGTCCGGGAGCATGTAACTTCAGATTTACCGAGTTGGAGCCCGACATTAGGTATACAGATGACTTAAGATAAATAAATAAAATTTTTAAAGAAAGAACTCAGATGAAAAATAAAGAACCTGTGTTTTGAAAAATATCAATTTTATTATATTAAATATTGTGTTATATTATTAAATTAATCTATAACTACATATTTATAGAATACAATTATATATCAATTATGTAACATAATTAAAATAAAAAATACTTATTCCTTTATTAATATTTTATTATATTACATAGAGTAATGATTCAAAAAATACTTCTCTAAAACATATGTATTTAGTGATATTTCTGAAAATAATTTAAATTCTTACTCCCCTTTCTATTAATTTCTGTGATTAATACCAGTATCAGTGACATATTTAAGACTTAAAAATTTTTTTCCTCTTGGGATGCCTGGGTGGCTCAGTTGGTTAAGCGACCGACTCTTGATTTCAGCTCAGGTCATGATCTCAGGGTCGTGGGTTGGAGCCCACACTGGGCTCCATGCTGGGTGTGGAGTCTGCTTAGGATTCTCTCTCTTTCCTCTCCTTCTGCCCTCCCCTAGCGCATACTCTAAATAAATAAATAAATAAATAAAATATTTTAAAAATAAAAAACCATAAAAACGTTCCTCTGTACCTCCAAATGCTTTTAGTGCAGGCCAAAAATGGACCTTGGCACTATTGACACTGATAATGAATCTTGTTAGTTTATTATGCTGACATAAAGTATTTGTGTATAAAGTAGATGTTGAAAGACTTATGGATGTGAGTTAATGAGCAAACAAGTGAACTCATGGCCATCTAAATGGATAAACAAATCAGTGAAAAGGGTATTATCCCAATAGCAGCCCACACTATGGGCCAGTTGCTGCGTTAATGCCATACACGGCTATTATCTCAGTCATTCCTCACGTGAACCTTATGAGGCAAGCAAATGTAATTGTGTCGCAATTTACAAATAAAAGAAAAAAGCCCAGTTCATTTAAGTTACTTGCAAAATGTCACTCAGCCAGAAGATGGACTTTGACCACAAGATTCATCCAGCTTGAGAAATCTTGTTTCGTTCTACCACTTCAGTGTTTTTCCCAGTGTCAAATCAAGATGCACATCTCCCCACTCCCCACGTCCACACCACTGCAGAGTGGCTGTGTGTCCCCGGAGGCACTGGGAGAATAGTACAAGGCAGCCAGGGTCAGGGTCAATTTCCTTCAAAGCCTCATGTTTTACTTAAAAATCCACATCAATTTGCCCTATATTCCAAAGTGTGGATGCATTTTATTACTATCAAGAGAATGTGGTCTTGCTGTTGCTGTTGGTATTTTCCCTCTAGATATTCTAATAAAAATCAATGTCCCCTTAAAAAGAACCACATTTACATGGTGGCTCTACAGACCCCACTCACACCAGCCAGATGCACTCCAGGTTGAGAAGCATGCGGTGCACGTGACAGATACATTTCGATAGAGGTCAAGGAACATGGTAATATTTTCTAGGGGTAACTGGCCCCTAGGAGTTCCACACTCAGGGGCTCTTTATATGTGAGACACAGCCCAAAAGCCCTGAGATCCCCAAAAAGACAAAACAGCACAAAAATGGGAGATGAATTGAAATAGGAGATGACTGCGAAGTGTAGGACAAAAAGATTTTGTTGTTGTTGTTGTTTACTTGTTTTACTGGTGTTGAGGGGTGAGTTGGGGGTGAGTGTGGGAGTCACTGTCCTCCTCCCGATGCCTGATGGGTCCTTCCATGTGGAGGGGCTCCATTAATGTGACCTTCCCAGCTCTCTCCTTCCCCAGGAGAGGAAAACTCTTACTGATAAGGTCAAGAGAGGAACTGGACACGTATAGCTCTGCCACTTCCCTTCCCTTTGCTTTCCAGAGCTGCTGTGCCCAGCAGCTGGCTCACCTGCTGGAAGTGCTACAGTGACAAGTCTACCTGTGTGGGGATACCTATGATGGTCCAGTCCTGCTGTGACCGGCGGGTATATTTATCTAATTCTGGGGTTCAGTTCAGCAGAGCTTATTTGCCTCCAGACATATGCTACCTTCCACAAAATTGGCATTATTAGGCATTAAAATAGCATTTTGGTCTGCCTTTGATTTTATTTCCCAGTTGGTTCAGAACTCAGGTGACAGAGAGAGAGAGGTACTAGTCATTGGGCACCTTTAGAGGCCCAGCTTTTTTATTCAGGGCCAGAAACCTTGAGAAAGAAAAAAATGGAATTGTTGAATCAAAACAGCACAGAGAGATATGGGTGAGCTCAAGGCACATGGCTTTTGTCCCTGAACTTCAGTATGTAATATACGAGTGGGATGTTTAGATGTTGCAGTTTGAGAGACTCATATTAGCCACGTAAGATTGGCTGCAGCCTGAGTCTGCAAGTGACGTTTCACTCTAGAGATCTGGTGAATGGGTCTAAGTTTGGTTGTGTGTCACTTGAAATTCTCACCTTGGCAAATCGCTAAAGCTGGATGGTGGCTCTGTTCACAGACAAGTGGGTGTCTTGATAGAGGTGTTATGCACATTAGGCCTAAAACAAGTACCTTGCAGGCCTTACCTGCTTTGAGAAAATTCGTCAGAGGCTCAGGTGCCAGGGATCAAACCAGATGTTGACTAGGAAGGTGGCCTTTGCAAGGAATAGTCTATTACCTGACTCAGAAATATATGCAAACCTTTTCTTATGCTTTTCTTAAGATAGTACAACTGAGGCAAAGATCCATTATAGGAAAGAGTACCTTTCCACATATGGGCCTTTCAGGCATTAGTGAACAGAAAAATACATGCCATTTTCAAAATGCAAGCCCACCAAAGTCTCCATGATCTACAAAGCATTAGTGAGAATCAAGCTCAAACTTTAGCTCTGAGGCTACGAATCCAGTGCTGGACCAGTTGCCCCAAATTCTATTCTGCCTTTAGAGCCAGGGAAGAAAACATGGCAAGACCAATCTTGGATTTCTGTGCCTTCTCCACAAGCTCAGGAGTTGGGAAACCCTCCAAATCAAAGGTAGCATATAAGTAAGAATAAGGTATTCATTCCAGCAAACAGCATCTGTGTTATAGAAGGGAGACCCCCACCCCCAATGATCTGGTTAGACTATTACCACTTCATCTGGATTATTCTGAAGGAAGTAGGGAAAGAACAGAAAGAAAACAAACCTTAAATGCACATCCCTCTATCACACAAGATGTGTAGAGACAGAACAGTAGCAGGGCTTGGGGAGCATGTGACCACTTGGCTCTGAATTTCAGAAGCACTGAGGAGCACTTTGAGTTCAGTAATCAGGAAACAGTGTTCCCAAATGAAACACATGTGAAGTTGACGGTACCCATCTCTGGGAAGTAGTTTTTATAAGCCTATTCTATGTCATAGTGAGAGGACTAAAGGGGCCTACCAGTATGCTTTGAATTGCATCTCCCCTCAAATTCGTACATTGAAGTTCTAATCTATGGTATCTCAGAATAGGACATAATTTGGAGATGGGGCTTTTACAGAGGTAATCAAGGTACAATGATTTCATTAGGATGGGCCCTAATCCAGTATGACTAGTGGTTTTACAGAAAGAGGAAATTTAAAGACATACAGGCATCATGGAGAAGCCATGTGAACATGAAGACAGCCACCTACAAGCTGAGGAGAGTGGCCTGGAATAGATCCTTCCCTAACAGCCTTGAGGACACTACGAACACTTTGATTTTTGACTTTTAGCCTCCAGGACTGTGAAACAATAAGTTTCTGCCGTGCGACCACCTAGTTTGTGGTACTTTGTTACAACAAGCCTGTCAAAATTATACACGACTCACAACCATGTGTGGACATTAAGCCACCATGTCAAGCCCACATTCCATCCAGTTTCTGAGGGATGAGAAATAAAAAATTAGGAAGTTTTGGATAAAGAAAAAAAAATTAAATTAAACCTTGAGATTAGAGCTCCCATCATTGCAAATTTCTAAGCTTTGCAAAAAGGTAGCCGTTTCCAGGGCAGTCCTGTGAATATGTTTGTGTAAAGAGATTTCCTAGTAGATACAGTAAGGGCAGAGAGTACCTGGATTTAATTCCTGCTAAGAAAGTTCTCTCAATTCAGCTTAAGTTCACAGTTTAAGCCTGGCTGATCACTGGCTTAGATGGACAACCATTGTGGAACAGGCTAAAAACCAAGATTTTCTCCTTCTACCCTCATTTTGAATTTAAATGTACTTTACCTGCAAGGTAGTTTAAAGTTTCCATAACAAATTAACAACAGAAAAGGACATATATTCCAGTTTGAAGCATCTAATATTGACATAGACTTACAATACAAACTCTTTGAAAATCATTGATAGGTCAATTTGCAGGTAACTGGACGTAATTTAGCATCTCAGAAATATAATAGGGAATGAAATTTTAGCCTTGGGTAATAAGTACTCATTGGATTTGATTTGAATAATGTACTGTTCTGACCCATCCCAAAACCCTCTGGGGGAAGGGGAAATCTGCAACCACTTCCAGACGATCTGGAAGAGTAACCAGGGGCAGTGGTTGGTATTAGGAAATAGACTCACTGATCAGTCTCACTTTTCAGGCCACACAGCAGCAGGAGTAATCCAACCTCTCTAGATTACTCAGAAGGCACTATTTAAGAAGCCAGAAACGAATTCCATTAAGAAGAGACTGTCTTCGAGTGACTCTATTACTGAGAGACAATTAGATTAGACATGCTTCTCTGATCCTCTCCACAAAGCAATGGTAACACTCTTCCCAGGAAGCTAAATTGCCTCTGTCACCCTCCTATGTGTGCAGCAGCTGCTTAAATTCACAGCCGACTTTTAAAGAAGAGTCATAAGATACTCAGAATTGCCTGTGATCGATAAAAGGGGAGATGAGCTACATCTCTGGAGTTGCTGTGCCCAAATTGAAGCACACCTCAAGAAACATATGAAAACATCTTTTAATGCAAAGTCCTCACTACTCAGTGAACCTATTTGCTTCTGGTTACAAGTGTTCATCTCAAGGAGACATGCTGAAGTCAGCAGGAGCTCTGCCTGCTGAATCCGAAAAGTTCCGTTACCACCACTGACTGAGCTGTCAGGGGACCCGTATAAAATGCTCATGAAATGCTGTCTGTCCCTTCTATGGCCCGCCCTCCATGGAAATAGCCACAGCTTACTAGGGGAGCATTTCAACAGTATCACTCCCAGTGCAGATCAGAACAGAACCTGTATCTCAGAAACGCACCAAGTGTGAGTGCTTTTGTGTCTGAACATTTGGTGAGGTTGAACACGCATGTAAAGAAAGGTGGAAGGATACAAAGAGGCCATTAGCTTCCAGAATGACCAACCCAAACCCTATCCTTTGCAGTGAAAGCAAACACATTTGGGAATAAACATGGGGGGGAAATTACATTTCAAAAATGAGTCAGTGAAAATTTGCAAGTATGAATCATTCAATTATGACACTATAACAGAAAATAAATGAGGCAAGTAAATCCTTATTTGCCAGAAATCGGGATGGTCATGCCAAGCTGATTCTGCAGTTGTGGATCCACAGCGGTCTAATTACCTAAAAAGAAATCAAATAATGATTTCACTAACTCTGAATCCTGATCTGAATTCTCACCCAAGCATTTTAATCATCTCATGGAGAGAAAGGTAATTTAAAAATGAAAGGTCTAGGTCAGTTGAGCCTCAGACCCTTGGCTTGGCTCAGGTCATGATCTCAGGTCATGGGATGGAGCCCCACATGGTGTTCTGTGATCAGCAGGGAGTCTGCTTGAAGATTCTCCTTCTTCCTCTTGCCCTCCCTCCATTCAAGCTCTCTCTCGTAAATACATACATACATACATACATACATACATACATACATACATACCTCTTTTTTAAAAAATGAAAGGTCTAACAAATTTCCCTTTTTCAACTTTAAATGAGAAAACATTGTGAAGCAAAATTGAGTGTGTATGATAGTCCTGGGGAAACATCATTCATGGTTTTGTTTTTTTATTTACCATTATATCATCAGCATTTTTTGATATTGTCCTCCTAGCCATCATTTTTCAATGATAGCATAGCATTTCTTTCAGAGACATTCTTTAATTCCCCCCCTTACCATATGGAATAGTCACTTTTTCTTTCCTTATTGTTTTCTCAGTAATATTAATACTAATGAAATTAATAATTGCAAACGTGTACATACTATAATTAATATGTAAGATGCACTGTTCTAAGCACTTACATCTATTAATTCACTTAATTGATGGGAAGGAGTTTGTGAAGCAGGTGCTTTTTATCTCCATTTTACAGTAGAGAAACTGAGGCACAAAGAATTCACCTGGCTACTGGCACAGAATAGGGTTTCCAACCCAGGCAATCTGGCCCCTAAGTCCACGCTTTTGATCATTACTTGGTCCTGGCTATATCTGGACATAAACATTTTTCTCCCCTTCCTTAACATTGTTTTTATCAAGATACATTTTCTGAGAAGCAGAACAAGTAGACTAGAAAATATGAAAATTTCAAAAATTATCAAAATATAATTGCTGGATTGCTTCCTCAACTGTTACAAATATCGTACAGATCATTTGCTCCTAAATCTACACACTGTGAAGCCATGTATTCAGTTAGTAAAGATTCAAGACTATCCTATCTTTACTGCATTTTGCTTTGACCAATAGAACATGACTCCCCATTTTTTCTATTAAATATTTTTCTAATAGCTAACTCTATTGTGTCCAGCTTTAATGCTATTAGCTTAAATTAGTTTGAGTTTTTTTGTTGTTGCTTTGTGAGGGGTTTTAATATTTGCCAATTTTATATTTGTCCATTCTTTTACTTTCACCTGCCAGTGTCTTTCTGTTTTCCATGTTTCGCAGCAGATAATTGCTGAATTGATTTTAAAAGTCCAATGAATCCACATTGTTTTTCCAGTATTGTACTTCTGATATCACTCAGGATATTGTATATGTGTTATAATTAAAATAGATCTACAGATTGATTTATTTTCTTCTAATCATCATTTTGGATACCTGACTCTTAATTACTTCATAAAATTAATTCAAAACTTTTTCAGTTTTCCTACGTTCTGAAATAGTTTCCCTAGCATGAGACTACGCAACTCACTGAATATTTTAACGAATTCGAAGTAAAACTTTCTGGACCTAGAAAGGGGAGAGGAGGAGAGAAAACAATACTTTTTAATAAAGATGTTCAATTTCTTTCATAGTTACATGTCAATTCAGATTTTTAAAATTCTTCTTGAAACAATTTTACAAATATATATTTGCAATAAATTGCCTATCCCAGTGTATTTTAAACACATATTAACATAAATTTTAAATAGTTTTCTTTCATAGTTAAATAAAGCTCTATATCTGTGGTTCTATCTCCTTCCCAATTTCTAATGCAGTGTGTCTATGGTTACTCATTCTTTCAGATACAAGGCAACTTTATTGGATACTTCAGAGCACCGGGACTGAAAATGGTTCGTATATTTCAATATTACTTGTCTTTTATTTATTTATATACTTCATTAGTTTTGCATTGATCTTTGCAGATGCTTTCTTTTCTCCATGGGGATGTTTCTGCTGCTTTACTTGGCCTCTTGAATTGAAAATTTTCTTTCTTTCCCTTCATTCTTCTTCATTCTTTCAGGTTAAATAATAAAAGCTCTAATCACATTCCACAAATACTGATATGTAAAACATTTCATTTATTGATAGTTTAAAACAGTTTAATGTGGTGCTTTAAAATAGGCTCACAAATGTTGTGACACTCCCTTCAAAAGGTGGAGCCTAATTGACCTCTTCTTAGGTAAGGGCTGTTCTCAGTGAGCCATTTAGAATGAATAGAAAAAGGTGGAAAGGAGAGGGAGTAACTTCTGAGATAGGTCTGAAAAGTTAGTTAAGATAGGTACTGTATGGTGACTAATATAACAAAATAAAAATTATTAAAAAAAAAAAGTTAGGTCCTTTCTCTCTTGGATCACTCCCTCTGGGAGAAATCGGCTGCCATGTTGTAAGCAGCCCTATGAAGGGATCCATGTGGCAAGGAACTAACATCTCCTGCCATATAAGCCTGCCATCTTAGAAGTAGATCTTCCCTTTCTTCTCCTACCGATCTCCCTGCTATTTCTTATGTTCCATAAATGAGTGAAACCATATGATAATTGTCTTTCTCTGCCTGTTATTTCACTTAGCATAATCTCCTCCAGTCCCGTCCATGTTGCTGCAAATGTTGGGTAATTGTTCTTTCTGATGGCTGAGTAATATTCCATTGTATATATGGACCACATCTTCTTAATCCAGTCATCTGTTGAAAGGCATCAGGGAAATTCAAATCAAAACCACATTGAGATACTACCTTATGCCAGTTAGAATGGCAAAAACTGACAAGGCAAGAAACAATAAATGTTGGAGAGGATGTGGAGAAAGGGGATCCCTCTTACACTGTTGGTGGGAATGCAAGTTGGTACAGCCACTTTGAAAAACAGTGTGGAGGTCCCTTAAAAAGTTAAAAATAGAGTTACCCTATGATCCAGCAATTGCACTACTGGGTATTTACCCCAAAGATATGGATGTAGTAAAGAGAAGGGCCATATGCACCCCAATGTTCATAGCAGCATTGTCCACAATAGCTAAATTGTGGAAGGAGCTGAGATGCCCTTAAACAGATGACTAGATTAAAAAGATGTGGTCCATACGAGGGGGGGGGTGAAGAGAAGGGGGAATGAACCATGAGAGACTATGGACTCTGGGAAACAAACTGAGGGCCTCAGAGGGGAGGGGGGTGGGGGACTGGGATAGGCCAGTGATGGGTAGTAAGGAGGGCACATACTGCACGGTGCACTGGGTGTTATATGCAAATAATGAAATCATGGAACTTTACATCAAAAACTAAGGATGTACTGTATGGTGACTAACATAACATAATAAAAAATTATTATAAAAAAATAAAGAGCAGATAAAAAAAAAAGTAGATCTTCCAGTTCCAGTCTAGCTTCAGATGAAAAGTCAGTATCCTTGGCTCCCATCATGACTGTAGCCTCATGAGAAACCCTGAGCCAGAACCACCCCACTAGGCTGCTTCTGAATTCCTCCCCACAGAAACCGTGAAATAATAAATACGTATCGTTGTAAGTCTCCAAGGTCTGTATTCTACAATAGTAGATATGTCAAAAATCAGAGTTTTCTAAACATTCCTTCTTTGACCCTAGATTTGGGTTTCTTCAATCCTATAGCATTAGAATGGTTCTTGTAATTCTTTTCTAAGGCCTTTTGACCAGAAGGCGGAGCTTATATAATTTCACCCATTTCGGATTTATCAAGTTTTTTTATGCCTTAGTAGATAATCAAATTTTGTGAACATTGTGTGGATGCTGGAAAAAGTGGACTGTCATTATGTTTATTGAACTAATCTGATCGAGTATATTATTCAAACCTTACATAAACTTATTTATACTGTATGTGCCTCATTTTCAACAACAGAGTGTCATGATAAAATCTCTCATGCTTGTGGTATGTTAGGCCATTCCAACTTGACTTTGAACAAATTTTTACGTAGATATGTGAAAATGACTGTTTGTGAAAAGCTTTCTTAGTAGTCATATGCTAATCGTACATTAATTATTTAATATAAGAGGATTTTTTTGAAAAATCAGTTCAGTGAAATTTTCCCATTGATCTTTATTATATTTATTGAGTTCCTAATATTAATACTGTAGCTCTCTACTTTCTCTTGTTCTACATTTTTCTAATACAGCTTTCTTCACTTTTCACATCTAACTTCTCAGTCTGCTATAAATTTGTTTTTTATAAGAAGCATGTAATTGCTATACTTTGATCTGAAAGCCTTTGACTTTAATTGGGGGATGTAATCAATTTGCTTTTGTTATTATAATCATTTGGTTCTAAGCTTTCTTCTTTTCCTTTAACTGTTCATTGATCTCTCTTTTTTTTTCTCTAGCTTTTACTATGTGATTTTTTTGTTGTTTTTGTTGTTGGTTTTTTGCTTAAATTAATCAGTGCTTTTGAAGGTCTATATGCTAGTAACAATTCCAATAGTTCCCTCTAAGTTTTTCAGAAGCACTCCTTAACTTACATTTATCTAAATATCAAAGACCAAAATGAAGTGTTCACTTTTGGTCCTCTTTATATGAGATGAATAGTTTAGTACACTTTTACTCTCCTTCATCTATTAATCTATTTGAAGTTTTAGATCAAGAATATTATATTTGTTTCATGACATGGAACCTGGCTGTGCCGTGAGATAAAGTTTTAAAAAGTTTTTCTTAACCTACATTTTCCTGCCTTATAATGAATATCATGTCCTCCTACAATCTAACGTTCAGTCTCTGTTTTTTCAGAGTTGCTATTTCATTTTTCCCATATCATCAGGGATATTCTAAGAGAAATTAATAAAATCTGCATTGGAGGCTGCTGGTGTGAGTCCACATCCCATTTCAACCTAGATCTCTAGTTAAGACTACTTCCGACGTCCTCCAAGTTCCTCAAACTTCCTCTTCTACCACGTCTCACTCATTCTGGGCCTTAAACTCGTCTCTTATCTCACAGAGAAAGGAGAAACCATCACACAGGAATGCCTGCTATTTCCAGAAACCACGCTGATTCTTTTGTTTTTTTTTATGGTTCCTCCTTATTCTACCTTTGTAACAAAGGTATGTTTTGCTTACACGTACCTTCTGTAAAACAAAAAGTGAATTCTTACTACTATATATATTTTATATATATAAAACATATAAAACGTTATATAATGTTATATAACAAATATATATATAAAACATATAACAAAACAATAAATTTTAACACCTATTCTCAAATAAAATAACTTTAGCACATGTGATACTTCTGATTTGGGTCTATGTGATCCTATCATCTTTAAAATTAAAAATAAATAATTGTTTGAATATTAGATAAAGTTAAAGAATTATTTTTCGTGGCGGGTGGGAGGTGTGATTACACTATTGTAGTTATGTTTGCCTTAAACGTCCTTATCTTTTTAGATAGGCATATCGAAATAATAACTAATAAAAGTATATGGTTTTGGATTGACATCTACATAATCTGGTGATGGAGAATGAATGTTGAGAAAAGTGGGTTGGAACATAAAAGAAACAGAAGTGGACATGAGTTGATAATTATCGAAGATAAGTGATGGTTATGTGGGAGTCCATTATGCCATTTTCTCTTCTTTTGTAAATATTTGAAATTTTCCATTAAAATAGATTAAAAATAATCATTTATCAACATTTTAAACTATTATGCTTCTACAATTACATGAACACACATGAAACTGACTTTAACAATCACTGCCAGCCCCTTCCTGCTAAAACTTCTCCTTTCCTAAGTTTCTAGTAATTTGGGAAACAAGTTTACCTCTTTTGAAAATCCTTTCCAGGAACTACTATGGGTTGTATGTTTTCAGAGAAACTGAATATGAGCTATTTATAAAAGCTAAAATGCATCCATACATCCATTAGTCCATTCACTTATTCAAACAAGTTTACGTAGCTCACGCTAGACAATGTGCTCAGCCTAGGGATACCCCCTATCCCTGCCTTTATGGAATTTCTGTCTCAGTGCTGGTGGTTCCCTTGAGGGAGGGCAACAGAATAAACATCTGGCCTGAAATCAAGAAGAAATTAGGGTCTATCCCTCACATGTCCAGAGAAGGAAATCCCACCCCTTCCCTCGCTGTGGCTCCCTGTTGACAAATGACAAAATGACTTAGACCAATCACTTTCAAAGAAAGAAATTCATGGACCACTTAGGGATCTCAGGAGGTTCCATGTAGCCAGTTAGTGCTTTGAGTATTCTTCCTGGGAGACAACCTATCCACAGATTTCTTTGGAGTCTCAAAATAACCCATGGTATTAAAAGGATTAAGACTGCCTTGTCAGTCTATGTTTGTAATGCATGGCTAAGGATGATTCATAATGGTGGTTTATCAATTCTTCTTATCCACGCTTCATGGGGGAATTCTGGGAGATTGTTGATGCATTCTAGTAGCAGAATACAAGGAGATCTATTTAGAATGATGGATGGTTTGGTAAGACAAGGATTTATAATAAGTCCTTCCTTCACATGGCTCATTTTCTTCTTAGGTTTGCAGTTAATTATTAGAATGACTGGTACTCAGAGAAAGAGATTATGCTTATTTTTTAAAAGCGAGAGAGTTCTTTTGTTTAAATGTCAATAGTTTGAATTTAGTACAATTTCCCAGAGGATAATGGCTTAGTGTTTTTTCTCTTCTTAAGTTTAATAGAGAACATTTCTTTGATATTTATTAATCTTGGAACTTCAGCTATAATGCTTTGGCATTATTCAAAGCATTCTTAATAACATAGTAGAGGTAAAAATAAAAATCTTCACAAATTGAAATGTGATGCATGTTTGGCACTGTAAATTTTGTATAATCTCAATACCATAACATATGCAAACTATACTATTCAGATAAGAAAAAAATCAGTATGTAAACAATAATTTGCACCATTAACAGCCTTATTATATGAAATATCACAAATGAAATATGCATATATTGACTTAGAAGTCCTAGTTTTAAGCCCGCAAAGTACCTTTGAAATATTATATTACTACAAATAAAAATCACAATATATAATTGAAAACTTTTTTGAAAATACCATCTGCCCTGTGTTGGGCAGTAACTCAAAACATAACATAAATATCCAGAAGTCCACACAAATATAAATAAATTACATAAATAAATGAGGGAGAGAAGATAAATCTCCCGTGAAGAAGAATTTCAAATAATTTATCTAGATACTCTCCCATCAAGGAGAGGAGCATAACGACTGACTCAAGTGTGAGCTCTGCAGAGTGCCTTCCTTCCGAAGAAGGTAGAGTGAAATAGGGAAAATAAAAGAGTAACCTTACATTGGAGCAAGCTGAACCCCCCAAAGCCCATTACCAAACCCAAGACCTCAGGGCAATCATGAGAAAAACATCAGATAAATCCCAGTGGAGTCAAAACACCTGACCAGTATTCCTCAAAACTATAAAAGTCAAAATCAAGGAAAGTCTGAGAAACTATCACAGCCAGGAGAAGCCTAAGGAGATAAAATGACTAAATGTCATGGGGGATCCTGAATGGGACCCCAGACCCACAAAATGACATCAGGTAAAACTAAGGAAATCTAAGTTAGGTATGGATTAGTTAATAATAATGCATTAATGTTGGTTCATTAATTGTGACAAATGTACCAGACTAATTGAAGATGTTAGTAATGGAGGAAACTGGGTGGAGGGTGTATGGTACACTCTCAATTTTTCTGCAAATCTAATAACGCTGTTCTAAAAACTAAAGTTTATTTTTTTTTAATGTCATCTGCCTAAATATCTCGGATAAAGGGAACGTAAAAAGTTTTGGACCATCTACAAAACAAACATCCTATTAGTTTCTAGCAGTACTTTCTGCAGAATCAATAAGGCTTTTAATTTGTCAATAACATTACCTTCCCTCCAAATCTCTTCCCAAATATCAAACCATGATTCACCAAGTAATATTAATTTTTATAAGATAAAGCATTTCTAGTAAGTATATAAGCACTTCATCCTTCATATACAGAATTTTCTAAAATCCTTCAAAGCAGAGTCTAGATGGCAATTCCATTACTGTGCTCACCGACCCCACACTGGCTTTCAGGCAATATTGTCAATACAGCCAGCTCTGTTGGTGAGGACCACGCTTCCATTCCCTAAACCTGACACCCTTGGAAATTTATGTCAGTGATTTGCCAGGTGTGTGCACAAAGTCACAAAACAGGGATACTTCCTGAGCAGAACAAATACCCCACAGAAAGAATAGTCATGGCATTGATTTGAATTATGGCATTTCCAAATAGATTTTTCCAGAAAGAACAGAGTAAGTAGAGAATTCAGATTGTTAAAAGTCAAAAAGAAGCCATGGGAACAGTTAGAAATCCCAGCTAAATACTATGACTACAATTTCCAGGGGGAAGACTTACTATATCCCTTTAGAGGACTATCTTTGTTTTAAGAACATCATTTTGTGCTTAGCTGAGCAATGGTAGACGAGAAGGGTAATGCTGTCATTCCTGGAAGGCAGCCTCATAGTAGGATAATTCAGTGCTATTTTAGGATGCTCAAAGATTTACATGACTTAGTTTAAACCTAACCCAAAAGCCTTCATAATCTATGACCAAATCTTGTGGAAAAGAATAGCTTTTGATATTCTTTCTATTCATTTTCTTGGAGACAAGAAATTCTTTTTAAGGCAACGTAGAGGTCATTCTCATAAGAGTTTGTAAGACCAGCATCCACTATTGACTATTAATAACTCACTTCCTGTCGCTGCTAGTGAGGCTGTACGGTGTAGACATCTAATCTGAGGTTCTCCATTAGCAAGAGTTGTGAAAGATATGCTCATAAACATGATCGATTTGGCCTCTTGTCACCGTCTATTCTAAGTCACTCAAAAGATAGTCATCTCATCTGTTATTTATTTTACGAAAGCAACCTTAGATGTGCAATGTTATTTTCCTATTGAAAGAAGAATCTGCCTCTCCAACATATTGACTCATTAAGCTGAAATAAAATCTTGTTTTCACACAATTAGGGAATGTGAGTTAAAGGAGTCTATCAGGATATGAACCTCTGAGTTCCCCAACTTACTAACTTTCACTTCAATTTTCTTTCCATTAACCATGAAGAGAAGAAGGAGAAGGAAGAGAAAGAGAAGGGATCAGGAAGTAGAGAGGAGGAATGACATAGCGGGGAAAACGTAAGGGAGGGAAGAGGAAAGATCCAGTTGACAAGAAGGAGAAAGCCTAGAATATGGAAGGCAAGAAGGGAGAGAGAAATCACTGTGCAACCATTGTACAACTACCTTCTTTGCAAAGTTATTCAAACCAAAAATGAATGTCTTTGCCCATAAGAATTGATCCATTTCAGCTTTAGGAATCAACATGGTTTCATTTACTCATATGGCATAAATTCATTTAAAAAGGTGATCTTACAATATTCTGGATTCAGATTTCACATTCAAATACTTTAGATTTTGAAAATTCTACTAGTCTGACCACTTATTTAATTTCTATTTGAAACTATATGGCCACCATATAACAACCCTTTTTAGGGGAGGATGTGGGAAGAGAATCCTTGCCTTAAAAAAATAACTTTATAATTTAGAGAACTTGACTAAGTAACAGGTGATAAAATGTCAAATAAAGGTTCATCAGAGATCACATGAAATCTCTTAACTTCCCTTTATTTAAAATTTCCACCAGTGAACTTGGTTATAAAACCCTGTCCTTAGGGGCGCCTGGGTGGCTCAGTAGGTTAAGCATCTGACTTCGGCTCAGGTCATGATCTCAGGGTTCTGGGATCGAGCCTCCATGGGAATCTCTGCTTAGCGGGGTGTCTGCTTGTCCCTCTGCCCCTCACCCTTGCTCATGCTCTCTCTCAAATAAATAAAATCTTAAAAAAAAAAAAAAAAGGAAATAGGCATTATACCGTGATATTCATATGTCCCTGGGAGCCTAACTAAATTCTACAAACAGGAAAGAACAAAGAAAATATCTTTTTTAAATAATCCCTCATGCAGACAGTTCTGGTCTCTTCTTTCATAATTTCCTCTGATACTTAGTAACCCTCCATGAACTAGAAATTCTTTCTTACATGGTTGTACTGCGAGAAAATCAAATTTGTGCAAACGGAATCATCTTTTAAGCGCATTGGGGACAGACTTAACAAGGTTAAAGGAAGAGCTAGAGAATATTTAAATATTGATCATAACGCCTTACAAGAACGGATTCATAGTTTCAAGTATTTGCATAGAGGGTTAACTGGAAGTTAACACAGCTAAACGTGACTGTGCTACTCCGGAGTTTTCAGTGATAAACAACAGCAATTGATTCCATCCAAATGTGGCACAGCCTCAGATTCCCTAGGATCAATTTTCTCCTTCTGCTTTAACAATAGAAGCTTTCACTCTCCTGAATTGTGTTAAGGCACAAAGCAGCCCAGCTAGTGACTCTATTTTCTGGTACCCTCCCTTTGAGCTAAGAGCGGTCATGTGACTAAATTCTCAAAACTCAAACGCAAGAAAAAGTGATCCCCGCAACTTCTACCTACTTTTCTTAAAAAAGAAATTGCTTGCCCGCCATTTCTCTCTTCCCCCTTCCACAGGGTGGGATGTAGGCATGGCGCTGGTGGTCCAGCTTCAGATAAAAAGACCAGAACAACCTAGAGATAGAAGCATCATGATAGAAGGAATCTGATTCCCTGCAAGGAAGAAGACAAGTTGCCTGACAGTTCTGAATTACATTCGTCTCAGCGTTTACATGACAGAAAAATAATATATTTGTCAGAGTCTTTGCTACAATAGCTTAGTTTGTACTGTGACTGGATTTATTGGAATTATATTGGGCAGCTCACAAAATGATTAGTAATGTTCGAAACCAGGCTTGGAAAATAGTCAGTGACCAAGGAATACAGGACACAGCCAAAATCCTACCACAGGCTGCTGACGTTATTCCTCTCTTCTGAATGCTTTAGTCTGCAACAGCCAACCACAAATCCTCCCTCATATCCTCAGTTTTTAAATCATTCTTTTATGGTTTGAAGTTTACAGGCTGGGCAGACAGAAATGGCAAATGTCCTCCATGGTCTATCTTTGAACATGCAATAGTCCCACACTTCTTTTCCTCATTTTTACACTTAAAAAAAAAAAAAAGAAAGAAAGAAAATCTCCCACCAAAATTCAGCTATCACTCATGCAGCTGAAAATTTACTCGCCTTCCCCCCAAGGAGAAGATGACGAAGCTTCATGAACCCTTGCGTCCTGCTTAAAGTCCAGCATCCCCTTCATCTTCTGAGGTGAGGTTCAGTCCTTTCTACTGAAGAGGCAATTCCATGATATCATGCACTATGAACAAAATAATAACGTTATTCATGAGTAAATCCAGTGTTAATTGCAAGGAGGAAGGAGTCAAAATAAAAGGGAAATTAGTTAAATGCATAAATATATACTTGACACAATGAGGAAGGAAATACAAGTTGATGTTTCAGTGTTCATATCCTCAACTATCGTAAGGCCACATTTGGCTATAACTTCCATCCTCCAGAATGCATTCCATCCTCCCTTTGCCTTGAAGCACACTTCCGCTGGTCAAGATGCTTACCTGGGACAAAGCCAGATGGTTACACAACTGCAAGAAAAGGTAGCGATTCATATGGCTATCCCTGGAAGCTGCTCTTAATCAGCACAGAAAAAAAAATATGAAGTCAATAGCTCTATGCCAGGTCCCAAGGGCTCTAGTGATCTGCTCTAATAAGGAGACCACATATGGAGCAGCAGCTTTAATTGGTGTCATCCCCTGATTAAACTTACAATTACTAATGAGCTCTGTATACCCAATCCATCTTCCCCACTGGTCAAGATGGAAAGTTAAATGGACACATCATTGTAATTACCACCCATGAAGCTTTCAAATCTTACACCGCGGGGCTTCCCTAAGCATCTACCTCTTGATACTTTTTGTTTTCATTGAACATGTTTAATTTTTATTCTATTTTTGGCATAACTTTAAACTTAGGTAAAAATTGCAAGAACAGCATAAAAATCCTCTGATGCCCTTCAGCCAGAGTCACTTTATCCTTTCTTCTCTTTCTGTTTCTTCTCCGTTATCCCTCTCCCTTCTTCTTTCTCCTTCTCCTTATTATTATCTCCCTCATTTTTTCCCTAATCATTTAATAGCAATTTACTCACGTGATACCTCTTTACCCCCAAATACTACAGCATGCATTTTCTTAAAACATATAATTTCCGTAAATACCCATAGGATAATTATCAAAATCAAGAAATTAACATAGGTGATATGTTATCTAATTCCATGGACCTCATTCAGATGTTGAAAATTCTACAGTAATGTCCATCATAGTGAAAATGAAAACAGATCAGTAGAACAGATCTATTCTATTGTAGAAATAGATCTATTTCTACTGAAATAACTATTTCAAAGACTGTCCCTCAATCTGTGTGTGTTTGCTGGTTCCTGACGGTTAGTTTTAAGTTATGCCTTGTTGGAAAGAATGCGATAGAAATGACACTGCTTTCTTAGCTCATAATATCAGGAGGCACATGCTGTTGATTGATCCAATAGCTGGCATGCTAATTTTGACCACTTGGTTATCACATATGATCTATCCTGGAGAATGTCCTATGTGCATTTGGGGAAAATGTATATTCTGCTGCAGTTAGATGGAATCTTTTATAAATGTCTATGAAGTCCATCTTGTCTAACGTACAGTTTAAGTGGTATCCCCTGGTTTGGTTAAGGTTGGTTTCTACTGTAAAGAAGAGCTTTCCCTTCACCATCATTTGTCTACTTAATTTTTTTCATATTTAAGAATCTTTGTGTTTTGTGCAAGAAGTAATTTCCATATTCATACCATTTTAATGCCTTCGTTCTTTATTTTCTAACACTTACTACTTTGTCAATTTAAGTGATATCCTCAATTCCCACCTACTGCTTATAAAAAAATTGATGATTTCATTCAAATTCCTCTTTCCTTTAGCCTTGCCTCCCATCTCTTAGCTGCCCTAATTCAGTTTTATTGAAACATACAACATGGAACATATAACATATATCATGTAACATAATATTGTTCTCCATTTTTTATCACCTTTGTGCTAGTCTAATTTCAACAATCATTTACTCAAAATCTACCATTTTGCTGAAGTTTTCAAAATTACCTCTCTTTTTTAATGTGTGTGGTATCAGTTGTCCTGTCTCCTCTTTCATTTCTAATTTTATTTATTTGAATCCTCTCTCTTTTTTTCTTGGTAAGTCTAGCTAAAAGCTTGTCTATTTTATTTATCTTTTCAAGAAACAGCTCTAGTTTCATTGATCTTTTCTATTGTCTTTCTAGCCTCTATTTCATCTATTTCTGCTCTGATCTTTGTTATTTTCTTCCTTCTACCAACTTTGGGCTTCATTGGTTCTCCTTTTTCTAGTTCCTTGAGGTATAAAGTTAGGTTGCTCTTTTGTGCTCTTTTGTCTTAATGTAAGCATTTATCACTAATGAACTTTCCTTTGTTTTTGCTGCATCCTGTAATTGTTGGTATATTGTATTTCCATTTTTTGTTGACTAAAGATATTATTTTATTTCTTTTTTGGCTTTTTCTTTGACCCGTTGGTTATTTAGTAGCATGTTGTTTAATCTCCATATATTTGAGAATTTTCTGGTTTTGTTCTTGTAACCGATTTCTAGTTTCATACCATTGTGGTCAGAAAGATGCTCAATATGCTTTAAAACTTAAATTTATTAACTTTTTAAATTTAACTTGTTTAAAGCCTAACCTATGAGCTATCCTGTAGAATGTCTCATGTGTGTCTGAGAAGAATGTATATTCTGTTGCGGGTGGGTAGAATGCTCTGTACATGTCTGTTAGTTCATCTGGTCTAATGTGTGGTTAAAGCCCATTTTCCTTATTTACTTTCTGTCTGGATAATCTATCCACTGTTGAAAGGTGATACTGAAGTCTTTTACTATTATTGTATTGCTATCTATTTCTCCCTGCAGGTCTGTTAATATTTGCTCTATATATAATTTAGGTGATCTTATGTTGGGTACATAAATATTTACAACGTTATATGCTTTTGTTGGATTGACCTCTTTATCATGTTATGACCTTCTTAGTCTCTTATAGTCATTGGCTGGAAGTCCGTTTTGTCTGATATAATTACAACTATCCTCACTTTCTTTTGGTTTCCATTTGCAGGAAATATCTTTTCCCATCCCTTCACTTGCAGTCTATGAGTCTCTTTTAATCCATTGCAAGCATTTTTTTTTTCTTTTCTATCATTGAGGATACTTACTAGTTTTTTTAAAGCACTTATCTGTTAATTCTAAAATCTGCATTATCTCAACTTTAGTCTCTATTGATTGTTTTTTTTCTCTTGAGAATGGGTTCCAATTTCCTAGTTCCTCATATGTCAGAAAATTTTGGATTCAATTGTAAACATTATTGTTGAGAAGATTCTGGATTCAGTTATTTTTTGCTGATCAGCCTTGGTTTTTAGGTTTTGAGGTTTCTGCTTGTCTCTTTTTAGCAGGTATTTAACTTGGTTGGACTTGAACTGCAAATGCATTCCTGGGAGTTAGCTCCAATCTCAATAACTTTTGTATTTTAGCTTAGTTGTCTTGAGACTGCTCCAAGCATTCAAGGTTCTTAAATTATCCAGATACGGGGACAGACATAAGTCAAACACTTTTTCTTTGGCTCTTTCTCATTGTGAAATATGTCTGCCTTTCCAGGGACTGTTTGTGCTAGTCTAAATCCTGGACAAAAAGACTGTAGTTTTCCCTAACAAATGCACCTGCCCCAGGCTAAAAAAACAAACATACAGACCTCATGCTATATAACTCTTGCTTCTAAGCATGGACTCCATAGAATCCACCTGCTTCTATTCTCTCTCCAGCAACTAACTTTTCTGTTTTTTTAGAGGTTATCATTGTCTGCAAAAGAGTGTGTCTTGTTGGAGTTCCTTAGTCATCACTGAAAGTGGAAATAACAAATTATATTTTAAAATGCTATTTCTGGGGCACCTGGGTGACTCTGATTTCAGCTCAACTCATGATCTCAGGGTCCCACATGGGGCTCTGCACGTAATGAGGAGTCTGCTTGAGATTCTCTCCCTCCCTCTCACTCTGCCCCTCCCCCTGCTCTCTCTGTTAAATAAATAAATACATAAAATCTTTAAAATACTATTTCTGTTCCAGTGTTATTGTTTTAAACCCTTCTTCAGAACCCCAATTACATGTTATTTCTTCCTTGCTTGTCTTTATTTCAACAAATTTTCTGACCCTTTTGATATCTTCTTTATCTAATTCTTATCTTTTCTATTTTCCTATTTTTCTTAAATGCCTCTTATTTGTTTTCATTTTATTTATTCTTTCTTAGGAAATTTATCATTTAATCTTCATTTCTGATATATTTAGTATTTATTAAAATTTCTTCTTGAGTTCAATAAACTCTTGTTTAATTGAAAGAATGCTCATTACTTGAATTGCTTGGGGTTTGAGTTTTTAATTGTTTGGGTTTAAGTACTTCTAGGTAGGTAGGTAGATCGTGCCTCTCTAAATTCTATGGCTGGGGCTGGTGTTTGGGTGGTTTATGAGATTCCAGATTCAAAAGCATATCTTTAGAGGTTTTAACAAAGAATTATTTCTTTACTGATTTGGAGGAGGGAAAGGTGAGAGAAAAGATACGAGACATTTTGTGTCTCTTTTTACTTTTATTTTTTACTTTGGAAAGAGACTGTATTTTCTCCTCTTGCTTATTTTTCCCTTTTCTGCTCAGTTTCCAAAAGGCACCCCTCCATTCCCTCTAACCTTCTTTTTCCCTTGAAACATCACTTTCTCAAGACAGACTCCATAGGTTCTGAATGCACTTTAACATTTTCCCTGTAGACGGTGCTCTGTGTTCTTTTGCTTCTGTGTGGACTTTTTGGTATTGTTTTTCAATCAATTTTTAGGTTTGCTACAAACTCCCCTATACTCTCTTCAATGTCATTTTCCAGAATTGTCTGTATCGCCCAAATTGTGTAGTAGGAAGAGCAAGAGATATCTTGATAGGATTTGGTGTGTTTTTTGCTACTTACATATAATTTGAAGTTTAGATGTTCTCTGTTTTCTATTTATGCTGCGATATAGGTCCTATGTAGTTTGTTATTTGTTTGTTTCTGAAGTTAAGAATTATGGATCTGTGTGCCCTACTCTGCTTCCACCACTGAGGATTTTTAAATTTACTCTATTGGTAAGAAATGAGAGCCTTTGTTACAAATACAGCACTTACTCTGTGGATCAGAAAATTAGTGTGAGAAATCTCATTGCTCCTGAATATTTGTATACCTACATTTAACAATTAGGGAAATAACTTCAGGATGAGCTCAGAGGTGGACCTACCGTGAGGCAGACTCAAGTCAAATTTCCATTTATGACTTGTCCCCTTAAACCCCAAATATGACTGAAGTTTCTTTCTGGTTCTTTCTGAGACTGTAATAAATAACCCGCAAACTTCTGAGTATTATTCTGTTAAATGACTGCAAGTCCCTTTAAGAAAGACTGAGTGAAGATTCATTTTACAGGCACAAGATACTATTGTGAAATTCTTATATATGGGTCTCTAGGCATCTACTTTACTGAGTCTTTGGGTCTGTGATCTGACTCATATCTGGGAATTTAATAAGGAGCTGTGACTCTCAAGGAGACCTCAGATTTTTTTCTTTGTATTTTTCTTAAGTTATACTAACCAAATAGCTGCTTAGTGTGCCACCCTTCATTTTAGTCCCTGGTACTCCATGATCAGAAGGTCATAATCAAACTTACTCTGAATCAAGACATTTAGTGAACAGCCGTGTTTCTAATGTGCAAGTGCCTTTCCACTGCACTTCTAGTCATCTGATGTTATATACTGGTGTCTCACAGTCTCCATACTTTCATAGCAGTGACATCAGAAAGCCCATTTCAACTACATTGCCTTCCACCAGCATTATCGGTTTATACAGTACTGCTAAAATATTTTTCAGAAATGTTAGTGCTTCCCTCACAACTTTTTTTAAGGCCTTAGGAAGGACATGTCTTCTCTGCTTTCCTATGGACTGCAGATAGAAGGTAAGTGGTGAATGGATTACACAAAATAAATTTACCCCAGCACATCTCCTTCTTTGTTATACAGAGTTTATGGCATCTCAAATTACACTCTAAAAGACTTCCACTGTTCTGGCATATTGAATCCAGAATCTCTTGTGCCTTCCAGATTTTAAAATAAATTAGTCTGATCTATTTTTATATTCTTCCCTGTTTGTTCCAGCATCTTTGGAATCCATTCCCACACATACAGCTCAGATTTTGTTTTTTTCTGTTATAAATTAACAAAGAACTGTGTATGAGACTTCTTCAGACCCCTTCTGTGTGCTGCAATCTGACTCTACCCCTAGGTATTGACAAAAGGAGGGGTGACAGAAAAGGAAATGGGGAAAACTGAGGTCCTTTGCAAAATAAGCGAGGGAGACAGGGTGTCTTTAAGCCAAGCTGAAACAGTCTCTTTAGATTAAAAAAATGAGCTTGTTTCAGGTAACAAGGCAGGCCCAGCAGCCTTAAGAAGCCCAGGGAGCTCTAGTTCTTCCAAATACTACCATATGAGTAACCACTGCAATTCTCAGACGCCTATTCTTTCTCAGTCAATGCCTTAAGATATTTGGAAACATTGCATATTTAACCAATGTTGTAATTGGACAAAGCACAAAATCTTTCCATATTTGCTTTTCAGTTCATCACCTCAACATTGAAGGTACAAAATGTTTAAAATAGCTCATTTTAGCTGTCATAGAAAGTTCTTGGTTTCCAGTTTGTGCCCTGAGATAAGAACAGAATTATATGAGTTTATTATTCTTCTTTAAATTATTCAGATGTGGTATTATTAAGTATTATTAGATGTGAATTCCCCATCTTGCATTCTTTGAATAACACATGTCCTTTGTTCTATTCTATAGTAATGGTCACTAAGGGGCTTTCAATGGGTACTTCATTACAGGTCACAATAGGCAATAATTTCACAGCTATATATCATAGGTTGCCAGATTCCTATCCTTTAATATACTGGAAGACACTAGATTTCCACTGCCTTCAGCTCTATGCAGGCTGGAAAACAATCTGATGTTCTCCCAAACTCTATAGAAAAACACACTTCACTCCCTTAATAATCTCTGTACGATTTATCAAAGTTCTTTGCTACAAAACAAAAAAATAAAAATAAGTACCAATTTAAGACTTCTGTCGGAATGACGTTGAGGAACACCTATGTGTTAATTCTTTAACGTCCTCAGTTCCTCACCCTTCCCTGTAGGCACAGCCTTGGCCTTTGCAGGGTCCACCGCCTGTGACTTTGCAGTCTTCCATAAGAGACGTTATATATTTTTTCTCTCCATCGCTGTGGGCCTAACCCTGTGACTTTCTTTGGCCAATAAGATGTTAGTAGATATTTGTCATGGGCTTGCTTAGTTGGACCTGTTGCACATTCTTGCCTTTTACCATGAGAAGGATATGCTTCCAATAGCTGCTGATCCATGAAAAATTAGGAAAATGTGGAGCAGACCCCGGACTTAATCATAGCTTGGAGCCAAGCCCACTAAATCCAGCCTAGAATGGCCAATCTCCCATCAACCTGCATTCATAGGAGTTTGAAACAAATTGAGCACTGGGTGTTAGACACAAACAATGAATCATGGAACACGACATCAAAAACTAACGCTGTACTGTATGGTGACTAACATAACATAATAAAAATTTTTTTAAAAAATTGAAACAAATATTCACATTTGAATGCCACTGAGCTTTTCTCGGATGAAGACTTGTCATGCAAAATTATTGTGGGTATAGCTGGTAGATATGTCATAGAATCTTTCAAATGACTAGTGAACCAAGACTCAAAGGAAGCTAGAAATGGCCAAGACTCCACCACAGAAAGTTTATTTAAGATGCTACTCCAGGTGTTACTACCGCTGGAGACTGGCTACTGTCCCATCACAATCCACATTCCCTTGGCAGTGCACATTGAGAATCCCCTATACCTTCATTTCTATCACAGCCCAGGAAGTAATCTCTAGTGACCTCTGTTCTCATTTACCACTACTCCATAATCAAGTCCCAGTCTGGAGCATTTTTTAAAAAGATTTATTTATTTTTTATTTTAGAGAGGGGGTGATGGGAAGAGGGAGAGAGAGAGAATCTCAAGGGGATTCCCCACTGAGCACAGAGCCCAACACGGGGTTCCAGGTCACAATCTTGAGATCATGACCCGAACCAAAACCAAGAGTCAGATGCATAACCAACTGAGCCACCCAGGTGCCCTGTCAGTCTGGAACATTTAATCAGCCAGCCAAGGTCACACATCTCCACCCTAACACCAGGAATTGGGAGAAGGAATATCTGCCTCCCTGTGGCTTGAACCAATCTGTGATTCCTGCCAAATAGAAAAGGTTTTTAAATCCTAGGTAGCCAAAAAAAAAAAGGGGGAAAAATGTCCACTACATGTCTTTTCACCTGAGTAGGAGTGGAAGTGCCATAGAACCCACAGTCCTACTTTCAAGCCAGACCATATCTAAACACAACTGCAACAATAACTAAGGTGTTAACTAGGTGCCAAACACTGTGCTAAAAGCATGATCTCAACTTTCATTATGGATCAAAAATCCCCTCTATATTATGTTATGTTAGTCCATAACATAATAAAAAATTATTATTAAAAAAATAAATAAATAAAAAATAAAAAAGAAGGGGGAATGAACCACGAGAGACTATGGACTCTGGGAAACAAACTGAGGGTTTCAGAGGGGAGGGCTAGGCCAGTGTGGGTATTAAGGAGGGCACGTATTGCATGGAGGACTGGGTGTTATACGCAAATAATGAATCACGGAACAATACATCAAAAACGAATGCTGTACTGCACGGTGACTAACATAACATAATAAAAAACTAAACAAACAAACAAAAAAATCCCCTCTATAGAAATGTGAAAAAATGAGGTTTAAGAAGGTTAAGTAACTTTCTCAAATTCACACAGCACGTAAAGGTGGTAAATGCAAGAGATAAGCCAGGCTGGTGAGCTTATAAGATCTTTACTCTCGAACCCTGGGGTGCACTATTTCTCGAGTATTCAAGAGTCATTTCCAGGAACTAATGAGATCTCTCTTTTTATTTTGTTAACTAATAAGAATTGGGGACTTCCGGAGAGTCATCTATATCCCACCCTAATCTTAAGTCCACAGCTAATTACTACTTTTTAATTTCCTTCATGCTGTATTTTAAGCCAAGTTCCTTTTTCTCTCCTTGCAGAGGAAATGGGAGATAACTGGTCTCTCCTAAGTATTCAAAACCTATTATTAAGCTTTCTACGTGCTTCTCCATCCATATTCTCATAACTTTTCTCCACCTTTAAATGGGGTATACTGTTCTTTCTTTTATTTGCTTTAATTAATTTCAAGGGATTAGGTCTCCAAAGTTTTTCTAGACAGAGAAATAATTTTCTGTAAGCCCTGACTCCTCACGAAAGTTTCTTGAGCTTGGCTCTGTGTGTGCTTGTGTGTACGCACGCCCTCGTGTGCATGTCTATGGCATACCCTATTGTTACTAACACTGTTGTTAATAGAATTTCTGAGAGGACTGAACAGTAATTAAAGTGTTTTCTCTACTGGTGCCTTGACAACCCACAAAAACAGGTGTCATATAGATACGAGAGTAGAGGAAAGAGTGTAGTGGACCAGACCCATGTGGTTGAAATGACTGTTTGGACGTTAACTAGCTGTATGTCATTTGCAGTGCACTCCAACTGTCTGAACATTTACTCCATTGTTTACACAACAAGATAAAAAAGAAGGGTGCCTGGTGGCTCGGTTGGTTGAGCGACCAGCTCTTGATTTTGGCCCAGGGTTGTGAGATCGAGCCCTGTGTAGGGATCCATGCTGGACAAGGAGCCTGCTTAAGGTTCTCTCTTTCCCTCTCCCTCTGCCTCTCCTCCCGCTCACAAACATGCTCTCTCTCTCTATCTCTCTCTCTCTCTCTCTCAAAAAAATAAGATAAACAGAAATAATACTGCATGCAGCTCAAAGCTTAATGCAAAGCAGATGTTCGGTGGTAGCAACCATCATCAGTCTTGCTGTTGCTTCAACATTATTGCCATTGTTTTTCTTGTAATGATACTGAAAAAAGCTGTGACTCTTCCAGTCATATTCACTGGAGTCCACTTCTTAGAATTTCTTTTCCTGAACACCAGCAATAATAATATAAATAATTACCACTCTTTTCAAGTAGTTAAGATTTTACTGAAGAATAGCAGTAGTATTTATTCCTGAATTTTTAAATGTATTATCTTATGAAATCATTCTCAACCACATTTTAGGAGCTGGAGAGATATTCATGCAAGCATTATTTGAGTTATCCATGTGGTAGTTCTCGTGTTACCACCAGCTAACTGAGTTGGTTATCACCATTACTAACCCACCTGTGATTAGTGACAGCCAGGTCCAGGGTTAAAGCATTTCTCTTCATGTTCTCCCTTCTTACCTTGCCTCCCTAATGTTTCCTATTTTGAACGATTCCTTGTAATGTAACCACCGAACTATGGCCCGGATGAGGCAGAAATGAATTCACAGCTCTTGGGCTAAAATATTTGAGGGGAAATCATTGAGAAAATGACCAGAACCATTTTCATGTGAATTATTTTCATTTTCTTTAGCACCTGAAGCATAAAAAATTCAGGTGGCTTCAGGACTTGAAGTCAGTGTGTTTCCAATGACTCTATAAATTATCTTTCAGACAACTCATCACATTAAATAATGGAATTATTGAGTAAATAAGGAACCAGATGACTCAAAGTGTTTTATAGTTGAGGGAACATCATGTCATTATGGCAGTATAGAAAGTCCACTTTATGTAAGGTTGGGATTTCTCTCTTTAAGGTATCACCTTACACTTTGACTGCCAAGTTTCAAAGAGGCAGGGAATTAGTGCTGTCAGTTTGAAGAACTGGGGAATGTTTTTCCTCTGGATTTCATCACCCCCTCATCAACTGCATAAGCAAGAAGTGAGATAATTTGTATTTATGGAGACAGACAGGATTCTATGTCATAGGCAAGGAGAAGAATTCCCATGTCCTTGTTACAGTAATAATGGTACCAGATGCCTTGAGCCCTTTTAGAAGTAAGTAGGATATAGATCTTTAATAGTATAAGAAAAAAGGTGTATTAGGTATCACAGCTAAGCAATAAGTCACTAAGTAATACTAAAGTGTTTGGCTAGAACTACAAAAAGATAATTTTATTATTGAATCAGAAATGAGCTAATTAGCTAAAGAACTTCAAAAAGGGTCTCTGTGGTTCATGCTTAGGACCAAAAATAACCACAGAGAATTGTAAATAAAATGCGTTCTTTTATTCTGGATACCATTTTCACCTCCACCCAGCCAATTACTATATATCTTCTAGTTTTATTTTTTTATTTTTTTTAAAGATATTATTTATTTATTTGACAGAGATAGACAGCCAGCGAGAGAGGGAACACAAGCAGGGGGCGTGGGAGAGGAAGAAGCGGGCTCATAGTGGAGGAGCCTGATGTGGGGCTCGATCCCATAACGTCAGGATCACGCCCTGAGCTGAAGACAGACGCTTAACAACTGCGCCACCCAGGCGTCCCTAGTTTTATTTTTTTATATTAAGTGTTATACAGTAGAAAAGATGCTCTAACCCCATTTGTTTTCCTCTGTAATATAAGTAACAGACCAGAATTTGTGCACCAAACAAAATAAAGTTATTTTCCTTCAACACACATTCCATTAGACATCTGGAAAACATTTGAGGCCACACTTCATGATCCACAGATGAAAGAATTGATATGAATGAGAAATGATGATGTTCCTCCAAGGAATGAAAAGATTTGAAAATGAGTTTTTATCTTCTTTCCTAGATGCATTTTCCAGTCCTTGGTTTTTTTTTCTTTTTTAAAGATTTTATTTATTTATTTGACAGAGATAGAGACAGCCAGCGAGAGAGGGAACACAAGCAGGGGGAGTGAGAGAGGAAGAAGCAGGCTCATAGCAGAGGAGCCTGATGTGGGGCTCGATCCCATAACACCGGGATCACGCCCTGAGCCAAAGGCAGATGCTTAACCGCTGTGCCACCCAGGCGCCCCTCCAGGCCTTGTTGAAGGCCAGCAAAATGGGCTCAAGATTCAACACCAGAATCCACACATACATGAGCTGGGCTCGTGCTTCTGTAATCAATCAAACAATCACACTTTACCAGACACCTCAAGAGAATGTCCTTAATGCTCACCTTTCAGCATTTTACTCCTAGTTCTTGGGTTTACCTTTTCAGAAGGCAATTTCTATACTTCGATCACCACCTGGAATTACAGGCCCAGCTGTCAATGACTTAATAGCCTATTCTCCTATGACCAGATATATCACTCAAGTGTTTCATTACACATGGAACAAGAGGAGGCTGGGGTGGGACTGTCCATGCCAATTGGATTATTTCTTGCACACTCACTAATAGTGGGTTCTGAACTCTCAGTTGTCCATAGGTATTATTACATTAATTCTGATGGTGAAAAAAATATATATATATATTGCTAATTTCTATTTGAAATGTAGAAATTTCTTCAATTTTATTTTTATCCTTAAAATACTGTAGTAGAACTT
>NC_048219.1:189430754-189506651 GCF_002007445.2 Ailuropoda melanoleuca
TATTTGCAAATGACATTGGATAAAGGCCAAGTATCCAGAATCTATAAAGAACTCATGAAAATCAATACCAAAAATAAATAATTAATCCAGTTAAGAAATGGACAGAAGACAGGAACAGACATTTCTCCAAAGAAGACATACAAATTGCCAACAGTTACATGAAAAAATGTTCAACATCACTCACAATCAGGAAAATACAAATCAAAACCACAATGAGATGCCACCTCACATATCAGAATGGCTAAATTTAACAACTCAGAAAACAAAAGATGTTGGCAAGGTTGTGGAGAAAGGAGAACCCTCTTACACTGTTGGTGGGAATGGAAACTGGTGCAGCCACTCTGGAAAGCAGTAGGGAGGTTCCTCAAAAAGTTAAAAATAGAACAACCCTACAACCCAGCAATTGCACTACTGGGTATTTATCCAAGGGATACAAAAGTGTTGATTCAAAGGGGCGTATGCACCCCAATGTTTATAGCAGCATTATCAACAATAACCAAATTATGGAAAGAGCCCAAATGTCCCTTGAGTGATGAATGGGTAAAGAAGATGTGAGATATATATATAATGGAATATTACTCAGCCATCAAAAAGAATGAAATCTTGCCTTTTGCAACAACATGGTTGGAACTAGAGTGTATTGAGCTAAGTGAAATAAGTTGCCAGATAAAGATAAATATTATATGATTTCACTCATATGTGTAATTTAAGAAACAGAACAGATGAACATAGGAGAAGGAAAGCAAAAATAAGATAAAGAGAGGGGGCAAATCATAAGAGACTGTGTAGTTAAGAGAACAGACTGATGATTGCTGGAGAGGAGGTGGGTGGGGAAATGGAGTAAATGGGTGATGGGTACTGAAGAGTACGCTTGTTGTGATGAGCACTGTGTGTTATATGTAAGTGATGAATTACTAAATTCTACCCCTGAAACCCCGCTAAAAAAGATAATAGTGTCAATCAAATCTGAGTAATGATGATATGATCATTAGTATTATGAATCTCATAGTAATACATATAGCTCATACTATGTGCCAGGCAACATAAATATACATATGTTTAATCCTCACAACAAACCTGTAAGTTAGCTTCTCCTATTATCCCCATTTGACAGATGAGAAAACCAAAGCACAGGGAGGTTAAAGAATCTAGTGCAGTAATAAATTGCCTAAGGTCATGGAACTACACAGTGGTGGTCAGAATTTAGACCTAGACCCTCTGGCCCCAGATTCCATGCTCTTAACCATTAAACCAGCAGATCTCCAAATTTTTGGTCTCAGGACCTCATCACACTTTGAAATTTATTGAGGATCCCCAAAAGCTTAATTTTTGTGGGCTATTTCTCTGTTAATATTTACCATGTTAGAAATAAAAACCAAGAGTTTTTTTTAAAGTAGAATTCATTTAAAATTAACAAAAATAAAACCATTGAAATATATTTCCAAACCAAAAAATAAGAACAGCAATTCTTATCACTGGTCTACCTTTTTAAAATCTTTTAATGTCTGGCTTAAAAAAAAAAAACCAACCTGGATTCTAATATCTGCTTTTGCATTTTATCTGTTGAGCTATGTTGTTTTAGTTGATATATATGAAAACAATGTAGCCTTTCACAATATGTAGTTGGAAAAGGAGCAGAATTTTATTATAAGCCTTTTCAAATAATTGAGGATATTCTTCTTTAATATTAAAAACTTTGAAATGTTGTAGTTTCTTAAAGGACACTTAGAGTGGAGAATATGAAGCCATAACAATGAACTTTTCTTACCCTATTACATTAAAATCCGTTGATCTATCTCACACTTTGAATGAATCTTTTACCCATGCNGCTAATTTCTATTTGAAATGTAGAAATTTCTTCAATTTTATTTTTATCCTTAAAATACTGTAGTAGAACTTTCAGAAAATGAATTATGGTATTCTATCCCATTTTATTTTTTATTTTCTTCTATATTCTGTCTTCTTTTCTCTTCATTTTTAAATCATGTAATTTGTCAAACTGAGGGAACCCAGCCAATTATGAATTCAGTTTTCTCTTGCATTCTCCAAGACAATTGAAATTCCAAAGCTTCAGAGTCATATTCATTTTAAAGGACTTTCAGTGTAAAGTCTCTTGTTGATTAACTCAAATAAGAGCATTATACTGTGGAATGGTCTTTGACTAAACTCCATCCAAATATTGATCAGCACATGATTATATATAGGATATACTGGAATGCATTGCACCAATATCATAACAAGTGGCTGAACTATTTGGTTGAAAAGAATTACTGAGAACAGAATTGCCGATAGTTGGACAGTTACACTGTTCAAGAATCTATAACAGAAACTGGGATCATGGATTACAGAGGGGCATATTTTGAAGATACTGCACAAAATGTCCTAAATGTATGAAAAATTATTCTGAGACCAGGTCAGTAGGATTCACCAAGCTCCCAAAGGAGTCTGTGGAACAAAAAAATTTAAGAATTCCTGCTCAAAATCACAGACAGTGGTTTGTCCTATGTTTTCTTTGGGAAGATAATGAAAGTGCTAGGAAGGCCAAGGACATACCTGGAGCAGGGGCCAGTATCATGGGCATGTGACCCATGCTCAGAAGGGGATCTTGTGCTTGGGATTCATACTCTGCAAGCACCATCTTGAAATTATTAATAATTTTATCTTTGAATTTTTGTAAATAAAGCCCACTTGGAGAATGGAACACACACCAAGGGCATGATGTCTTAGCTTGTGCTGGGTCCATTTTCTACCATATCTTTGTGTTCTTGCCTCCCGTAGATAGGTTCTTTTATGACCATCTTGCCAGCACGGCCCTGATTTTTGAACAAGGGGCACCACATTTTAAAATAAATGTTTTATTTTAGAATAGTTTTATATTGGAAGAAAACTATGAAGGTGGTATAGATAGGTCTCATATACCCAAGATCTGATACATGAGTAGTGAAATTGAGATTTGAACCTAAGTGTATGGGCTCCCAAGACTCACAGTCATGTAAGTTGATGGAACCATCATTGTTTTTTCTGGCCAGGCACTTTGGGAGTTGTAGTCTGTCTGGTTCTTATTGAGGTTGCCATAACTCAGTTTCCCTGTCCACCTAATATCACTTAATATCACTCTCTTTTCTTTCATTCCTGCCTTTGGAGGGTTTTTGTTTGTTTGCTTGTTTTCTTTCCATAGTCACCTCATGGCAGCATAGGATTCTAAAAATATCAGTGGTCAAGTCTCTAAAAATGTGATTGGCAGACATTGACTCTAAAGGTAGAGGTTGAATTCCCTAATTCCACTTTTTGGAAATTCAGAAATCTCCAGTATCTCATCAGAGAAGAAATGTGGCAAGTCACTTCAAAGCAGGAACAGAGAATGTTTTAGCTCTGGGTAAACCCTTACAGAGAAATGATCCAGCAGGTTCCTGCCAACATCTAATTCTCCCAATTAAACTGGTTTTCTCTGGCAGAAAATTCTTCTTTTTCAGCTCTCCTAAGTGTTGACACTATCAGTTATTTTATTACCTAAAGCAACATTATTGGTCATCAGCCTACTATTTGTGCGTAATAGACATCTGTTTCAATTAAAACCACCATAGCTGACAACCTCTTCTGAGCTCCCATCAATGATCAGGAGTGAGAAACATAGGGGTGCCTGGGTTGCTCAGTCGTTTAGCATCTGCCTTCAGCCCAGGGCGTGATCGCAAAGTCCTGGGATCAAGCCCGTCATCGGGCTTCTCTGCTGGGAGCCTTCCTCTTCCTCTCCCACTCCCCCTGCTTGTGTTCCCTTTCTCACTGGCTGTCTCTCTCTCTCTCTGTCAAATAAATAAATAAAATCTTAAAAAAAGGAGTGAGAAACATAACCAAAAAAAAAAAAAGTGAGAAACATGAACAAAGCTGTCCATAGAAGCCTACCAGCCTTGCTTGGCACCCATCCACCTCACACTTGCAGGACCCTCACCCTCGCCAAACTGTGTCACTGCCACACAAAGAGAACAGCAATTAAACAATATGACTGAAGCTCAGCTTGCCATCCATTCTGCATCCAGTATAGGAAAATAGACATTAACCATGTTCAAGCTCTAGATTTGTTGAAGGGAAGGTCAAAACAAAACAAAACAAAGCAAAAAAACAAGTCTAGCAGTGGAAAGTGTTCTGTTATGTTAACTATTCATTTTTCACCTGTTTCTATGGTTGAATAAGCTTGACCTCTTTCATGGTTAGAAAAATAGCCAGGAGAGCTCAAGATGTGAAGTTGAACATTTTTTCTTGTGGGTTTGCTTTGAAGTTTTTCTAGGATTTCACTATCCACCAGGGCTCTGAGGTATCTCCTGTTTCTTGAAGCTACACTGAATCTGGAATCCATTTTGTACTTTTTTTATTTGGCAGAAAATCATTTAATAACAGGTAGTATTCAACATTAAAACCACGTTTCCTAAGTCTGACATACCAGAAAAAAAGCAAAGGTGTATAATCGAGCAAAGCTATCTTGATTAAACACCATTCTTAAAATCATCCAATTTTATACCTTTTAAATGTTTCCAAATCATTTCTTTTCCATCTTTCATACATATCTTGCTGGGAAAGACATGGCTGAAGTCAGATGAATGATGTGATTTCTGGGAAAGAAAAGGAGATATACAATGTGGATCTCACATTTGGTAACCTTGGAGTGAGGACCAAGAGTTTTCAAAAATGAGTTTTTTGGAAGAAAATGTTTGCTTTGCTTTGTTGATTCCATAGGATACATGTGGCTAGAACTACAGGATAATGACAAGAGCTGAAACCACCATAGGTCATACATTATTCTTAGTTTAGTGAGAGAGCACTATAAAGTCACAGACATCCTTTAATAATAAGAGAAAATCCTTATATTACTCTTATCCAAATGTTTTTGTCATTTCAACAACTCAAACACATATTCAAAACTCAAAAATAATGTATTCCATGAGTTGTGTTAACACAGAGTTTTTTAATATTGAGACAGATGCCTAGTAAAAATTTGTTCGTTTGTCTCAAATTTTCTTCTTGAAAGTGTTCCAAAAGTGGAAAGAAAAAATGAGAGTGTTAAGGTGAAATTCAAGATCGATTATTGAAGAAGCTTGGTAAAAGTGGCAATTCTGAAACATACTCTAAGTAGAAGTCCTGCCAGACTCAGTGAAGATCAAAGAGTAAGACACAGGGATGGGTGAAGACCCTCATGGCAGAAGAGCCACAACAGCACAGTTCTTCAAAGCAAGTGGCAAATTTAAAACTCAGCAAAGCTTGAGGCACAGGGTGGTGCTGGGAGCTTCCTTGATCCTCATGGCATAAAGTTTTGAGAAACAGGGAGAGTGGATAGGAATGAAGAATCAACTGTGAAGGCAAATAATCCCGAGGCCTCTAGCTCAGAAGGCAAGTGGAGGAAAGAGACAGTGTCTGACTCCTTCTTAATAGAAGAAACAGAGGAGTGAATAGATGATACAGAAGAGAAAATTATGGAAATCAATAAAGCTGAAAAGAAGAGGGAAAGAAAACTATTAGATCATGAATAGACTTAAGGAACTCAGCGATTCCAAAAAGCACAATAATATCCATATCATAGGAGTCCCAGAAGAAAAAGAGTGGGATAAAGGGCAGAAGGTCTATTTGAACAAATTATAGCTGAGAACTTCCCTAATTTGGGGAAGGAAACAAGCACTCAAGTCGAAAAGGAACAGAGAACTCCCCTCAAAATCAGCAAAAAACAGGTCAACACCATGACATATTATAGAGAAACTTGCAAAATACAAAGATAAAGAGAGAATTCTAAGAGCAGCTAGGCACAAAACTCTTTAACCTACAAGGGTAGAAACATAAGATTAGCAGCAGATCTGTCCACAGAAATGTAGCAGGCTAGAAGAGAGTGGCATGATACATTCAGTATGCTGAATGGGGAAAATATGCACCTAAGAATACTGCATTCAGCAAGATTGTCATTCAGAATAGGAGAGATAAATAGCTTCCAAGACAAGCAAAAACTAAAGTAGTTTGTGAACACTAAACCAGCTCTGCAAGAAATATTAGAGAGTACTATTTGAGTGGGAAAGAGAGACCAAAAGCAAAAAAGACTAGAAAGGAACAGAAACAATCTATAGGAACAGTGACTTTACAGGTAATGTAAATTGTAATACAATGACACTATATTCATGTCTTTTAATAATGACTCTGAATGTGAATGGACTAAATGCTCCAATCAAAAGACACAGGGAATCAGAATAGTTAAAAAAACAAGACCCAACTATATGCTGCTTATAAGAGATTCATTTTAGATTTAAAGGCACCTCCAGATGGAAAGTGAGGGGATGGATAACCATCAATCATGCTAATGTCCATCAAAAGAAAGCTGGAGTAGCCATACTTATATCAGAAAAATTAGATTTTAAACCAAAGACTGTAATAAGCATTGAAGAAGGGCTCTAAATCATAATAAAGGGGTCTATCCAGCAAGAAGACCTAACAATTGTAAATATTTATACCCCCCCAGCTTGGAAACAGCCAGATATATAAATCAATTAATAACAAACTTAAAAGAACTCATTGATAATAATACAATAATAGTAAGGGAACTTTAACACCTCACTCACAGCAGTGAACAGATCATCTAAGCAGAAGATCAATCAGGAAACAATGGCTTTGAATGACACACTCGACCAGATGTACTTAACAGATACATTCAAAGTATTTCATACTAAAGCAGCAGAGTGCACATTCTTTTTGAGTGCATATGGAACATACTTCAGAATAGGTCACATACTGGTTCATAAATTAGACCTCAAACAGTACAAAAACATTGCGATCATACCATGCATATTTTCAGACCTCAATACTATGAGACTTAAAGTCAACCACAAGAAAAAACTTGAAAAGACTAGAAATATATGGAGGTTAAAGAACATCCTACTAAAGAACAAATGGGTTAATCAAGAAATAAAAGAAGAAATTAAAAAATACATGGAAGCAAATAGAAATGAAAACAGGAACATTCGAAAACTTTTGGGACACAGCCAAGGTGGTCATAAGAGGGAAGTACATAGCAATACAGGCCTTACACCTAAAGGAGCTGGGAAAAGAAGAGTAAATAAAGCCTAAAACCACCAGAAGGTAAGTGATTAGGATCAGAGCAGAAATCAATGATATAGAAATCAAAAAACAGTAGAACAGATCAACAATACTAGGAGCTGGTTCTTTGAAAGAATTTTAAAAATTGATAAACCCCAAGCCAGACCTATCAAAAAGAAAAGAGAAAGGACCCAAATAAATAAAATCATGAATGAAAGAGGAGAGATCACAACCAACACCACAGAAATATAAACAATTATAAAAGAACATTATGAGCAATTACATGCCAATAAATTGGGCAATCTGGAAGAAATGGATAAATTCCCGAAACATATAAACTACCAAAACTAAAACAGGAAGAAATAGAAAATTTGAACAGACACATAACCAGCAAAGAAATTGAATCAGTAATCAAAAATCTTCCAACAAACAGGAGTGCAGGGCCAGATGGCTTCCCAGGGGAATTCTGCCCAACACTTAAAGAAGAGTTAATACCTATTCTGCTGAAACCATTCAAAAAATAGAAATGGAAGGAAAACTTCCAAACTCATTCTACTTCCAAACTCTTCCAATCAGCATTACCTTGATTCAAAACCAGGCAAAGACCACTCCAAAAAGGAGACGTACAGACCAATATCCCTAAAGAACATGAATGCAAAAATTCTCAACAAAATACTAACTAATCAAATCCAACAGTACATTAAAAGGATTGTTCGCCATGATCAAATGGGATTTATTCCTGGGCTTCAGGGGTGGCTCAATATCTGAAAAACAATCAATGTGATCCATCATATTAATAAAAAAAGGATAAAAACCATACAATCCACTTAGTAGATGCAGAAAAAACATTTGACAAATACTGCATCTTTTCTTAATAAAAACCCTCAAGAAAGTAGGGATAGAAGGAATATATCTGAACATCACAAAGGCCATATACAAAAGACACACAGCAAATATCATTCTCAACAGGGAAAAACTGAGTTTTTCCCCAGAGGTCAAGAAAATGACAGAAATGTCCACTCTCACCACTGTTGTTCAACATAGTACTGGAAGTCCTAACCTCAGGATTCAGACAACAAAAAGAAGTAAAAGGCATCCAAACTGGCAAGGAAGAAGTCAAACTTTTACTCTTCAGAGATGACATGATACTCTTTGTGGAAAACCCAAAAGACTCCACCAATAGCTGCAGAACTGATTCATGAATTCAGCAAAGTTACAGAATGTAAAAATCAATGTACAGAAATCTCTTGCATTTCTGTATACCAATAATGAAACAGGAGAAAGAGAAATCAAGGAATCCCATTTATAATTGTACCTAAAACCATACCTAAGAATAAATCTAACCAAAGAGTTAAAAGATCTGTATGCTGTAAACTATAGAACACTTATGAAAGAAATTGAAGAAGACACAGAGAAATGGAAAAACATTCCATGCTCATGGATTAAAAGAACAAATATTGTTAAAATTTCTATACTACCCAAAGCACTCTACACATTCAATGCAATTCTGATCAAAATAACACCAGCATTTTTCACAGTGCTAGAACAAACAATCCTAAAATTTGTATGGAATCAGAAAACATCCGAATAGCCAAAGGAATGTTGTAAAAGCAAAGCAAAGTGGGAAACATCATGGTCCCAGACTTCAAGCTGTATTACAAAACTGTAATCATCAAGATAGTCTGGCACTGGCACAAAAACAGACACATCGAGCAATAGAACAGAATAAAGAACCCAGAAATGGACCCACAACTATATGACCAACTAATCTTTGACAAAGCAGGAAAGAATATCCAGTGGAAAAAAGACAGTCCCTTCAACAAATGGTGTTGGGAAAATTGGACAGCAACATGCAGAAGAATGAAACTGGACCACTTTCTTATACCATACACAAAAATAAACTAAAAATGGATGAAAGACCTAAATGTAAGACAGGAAACCATCAAAATCCTAGAGGAGAACACAGGCAGCAACCTCTGTGACCTTGGCCACAGCAGCTTCTTACTAGATATCTCAAGAGGCAAGGGAAGCAAAAGCAAAAATGAACTATTGGGACCTCATCAAAATAAAAAGCTTCCACACAGTGAAGGAAACAGTCAGCAAAACTAAAAGGCAACCTTTGGAATGGGAGAAGTTATTTGCAAATGACATTGGATAAAGGCCAAGTATCCAGAATCTATAAAGAACTCATGAAAATCAATACCAAAAATAAATAATTAATCCAGTTAAGAAATGGACAGAAGACAGGAACAGACATTTCTCCAAAGAAGACATACAAATGGCCAACAGTTACATGAAAAAATGTTCAACATCACTCACAATCAGGAAAATACAAATCAAAACCACAATGAGATGCCACCTCATATCAGAATGGCTAAATTTAACAACTCAGAAAACAAAAGATGTTGGCAAGGTTGTGGAGAAAGGAGAACCCTCTTACACTGTTGGTGGGAATGGAAACTGGTGCAGCCACTCTGGAAAGCAGTAGGGAGGTTCCTCAAAAAGTTAAAAATAGAACAACCCTACAACCCAGCAATTGCACTACTGGGTATTTATCCAAGGGATACAAAAGTGTTGATTCAAAGGGGCGTATGCACCCCAATGTTTATAGCAGCATTATCAACAATAACCAAATTATGGAAAGAGCCCAAATGTCCCTTGAGTGATGAATGGGTAAAGAAGATGTGAGATATATATATAATGGAATATTACTCAGCCATCAAAAAGAATGAAATCTTGCCTTTTGCAACAACATGGTTGGAACTAGAGTGTATTGAGCTAAGTGAAATAAGTTGCCAGATAAAGATAAATATTATATGATTTCACTCATATGTGTAATTTAAGAAACAGAACAGATGAACATAGGAGAAGGAAAGCAAAAATAAGATAAAGAGAGGGGGCAAATCATAAGAGACTGTGTAGTTAAGAGAACAAACTGACGATTGCTGGAGAGGAGGTGGGTGGGGAAATGGAGTAAATGGGTGATGGGTACTGAAGAGTACGCTTGTTGTGATGAGCACTGTGTGTTATATGTAAGTGATGAATTACTAAATTCTACCCCTGAAACCCCGCTAAAAAAGATAATAGTGTCAATCAAATCTGAGTAATGATGATATGATCATTAGTATTATGAATCTCATAGTAATACATATAGCTCATACTATGTGCCAGGCAACATAAATATACATATGTTTAATCCTCACAACAAACCTGTAAGTTAGCTTCTCCTATTATCCCCATTTGACAGATGAGAAAACCAAAGCACAGGGAGGTTAAAGAATCTAGTGCAGTAATAAATTGCCTAAGGTCATGGAACTACACAGTGGTGGTCAGAATTTAGACCTAGACCCTCTGGCCCCAGATTCCATGCTCTTAACCATTAAACCAGCAGATCTCCAAATTTTGGGTCTCAGGACCTCATCACACTTTGAAATTTATTGAGGATCCCCAAAAGCTTAATTTTTGTGGGCTATTTCTCTGTTAATATTTACCATGTTAGAAATAAAAACCAAGAGTTTTTTTTAAAGTAGAATTCATTTAAAATTAACAAAAATAAAACCATTGAAATATATTTCCAAACCAAAAAATAAGAACAGCAATTCTTATCACTGGTCTACCTTTTTAAAATCTTTTAATGTCTGGCTTAAAAAAAAAAAACCAACCTGGATTCTAATATCTGCTTTTGCATTTTATCTGTTGAGCTATGTTGTTTTAGCTGATATATATGAAAACAATGTAGCCTTTCACAATATGTAGTTGGAAAAGGAGCAGAATTTTATTATAAGCCTTTTCAAATAATTGAGGATATTCTTCTTTAATATTAAAAACTTTGAAATGTTGTAGTTTCTTAAAGGACACTTAGAGTGGAGAATATGAAGCCATAACAATGAACTTTTCTTACCCTATTACATTAAAATCCGTTGATCTATCTCACACTTTGAATGAATCTTTTACCCATGCATAATTTTGCAACATCACACATTAGTCATTTAGTTCACTGAGTAATACAGATCTTTTTAAATGTTGACACAGTTTATTGTGCAATATTGAGAAATCATACTGTTAACATCACTACTGAACTCATCAGAAAAGTCATAAGTGTTGGAAAGATGTCAAACTCAGAATGGTAAATGAAGTTTTTCAAAATTCTAATTTTTGCTCAGAAGTTTGATATTTTTCATTGGCAACAAATATTGCCACTCATCTTCCTTGATGTGACAGTCTCACTTGATTCATTTTTGAGAAAATATCTGCCAAACACTCAATTCTGAATAAGCTTAGGTTTTCTGTCATTTATTCTTTCATGTGAAGATGGTGTTCCAAGAACAAGGAGCTCATCATACTTTTGTATTTAGCGGAAGTGCTCTATGTGTAATTCCCTTTCGTTGTGCAGATATTACAAAGACATGTACTTAAGGGACAGGTTTCATAAAATTAACAATTATTTCTCCTTTATTAATAACATTCTTACAGAAAACTAAAACTGGGAATTTTCTTAAACTGTGATTTTATGGCTGTGAAGGCAACGATGACCACCAGTACATTTTGGCGTTACTGCCTTGATGCACGCTCAGGCACGAGCAGTTTCAGCCGCCACTGCTTTTGCACAATTGGTAAAAATGTCAAAACAATGAAAAAGCAAATAAGATTTTAGTGTTGTGATCAAAATAGTTTTGACCTTGCAGACCCCCTAAAAAAGTTTTCGGAAATGACCAAGATTTTACAAACCGCACTCTGAGAAACACTGAGACATATTATACTCTCCATAAAGTTAAAAAATGAACAAGCACAGTATATTTACAAAAATATTACAGAAGAAAAGAAAGAGTGCTAGGGACTGAGTGTGTGCCCCCCCAACCCTAAATTCATATGTTGAGGCCCTTATCCTCAGGGTGTTGGCATGGTGAGGTTCTGGTGAGAACTTTCTTGATGGCTTACCCTGAACTCAGACTTCCAGCCTCCATAACTATGAGTAAATCAATTTCTGTTGTTTAAGCCTCCCCAGTCTATCAGATTTTGTTATGACAACTTGAGCTGACTAAAACAAAAAGGAACAGAAAAAAAATGGCAGATGAATATAGACTCACCAGAATTATATTGCCGAGCAGCAGATCAAAACTATAACTAAACACATTGTCATAAACTTAAAAAATGAAAAACTTAAGCTATGGCCTCTATAAAACAAGATCTCAAAGCTGAGATTAAAAAGTTTAGGGAAAATATAGGAAGACCAAAAAAAGGTGATTCAAAACTCAAGAAAAAGAGGCAAAAGAACAATAACTAATCCTAGAAAGAAGTCCTTTTTAGAGCAAAATTAAGAAAAATACAATAAAACATGGAGAACACAGAACTGAAAGAAAAAAAAAACAAGCAAACAAAATTAAAATGGATACAAGGTTTAAAAAGTTTAATTGATGCCCCAAGGAAAATCATTATGATAAAAGAGAAAAAACATTTTAAGATATATTTAAAGAAAATTTTCCCCAAATCAAAGGAAATACGTCTCTACAGACTGAAGGCATATGCTCTGACCAAGTAAATACTGAAATAGAAAGCCACCATTGGATCTAAGGGTACTGAGGACAAATTACTTTTCTTTGCAATAAAGAAATATTTAAGCAGACAAGAAAATATAAAATCACCATAAGAGAGGAAATCTGGTTGGCCATGTAGCATCTTATCATTCCACATTGTGTCTAGAAGGTAATCGGTACAAGAAGGCCGTTGAGTACTCTGCAAAATATTCAAGGCAAGAAAGCATTAAACACGAGTTTTATAACAAGACATTCTGCCCTTGAAGACTTAAGGTAACAAAAATTCTGCACATACAAGAATTCAGAGAGTAAAATTCTCATTAGTTTTAATTTTTTTCCTTGATAAAAAAAATATGGGTGAAAAATGATTTGAAGGGAAAAGGATTCAAGGTGAGCTTTAAATAGACTGAAAAAGAGGACTTTGCCAAAGGACAAATTATAGGCCTAGAACAATCTTTACGGATAATAAGCCTCAACAATACAGAATTGAAATTACGCAAAAGCCAAGAAAGGAAGTTGGGGAGAAGGGGGTGAAGATTATATGAATATGCTGCTTTCCAATTGTTTTATAGCTTGTGGTGAAAAAAGAGTATTTAAAACCAATAAATCAAGTAATAGAAATAAAAGTATAGATTTAAAGATATGAAGGCAAACATGGGGAAAAATAATATATTCAATTAAAATTGGTAGTGAAGGGGAGGGGAGAGAGAGGAGGAAGAACTAAATATTGACAAATTTCCTTATTATTCAAAATAAGGAATAAATAATGTGTGACAAAACAGAGGATTAAGCATACTAGATAACATTACATTTAATAAAGCAGCCGACAGAAAAAAAAATCTCATTGAAAAAAACCTCATCACAAAAAATATGCAAAAATACAAAAACAAATCAAACAAGCTGATACACTGTATATCTGATAGCATTTTATTTTATTTTTTTGAAAGATTTTATTTATGTATTTGAAAGAGAGAGAGAGCAAAAGCCGGAGGATGGGCAGAGTGAGAAAGAGAAGCAGACTCACTGAGCAGGGAGCCCTTCTCTGGGTTGGTTCCCAGGACCGGATCCCAGGATCTCCAGGATCATGACCTGAGTCGAAGCCAGATGCTTAACGGACTATACCACCTAGGCACCCCATCTGATATCATTTTAAACCAGTAGGTAAGAACTGAATTTAGAATGGCAGGTCAAATAGTAGCCATACAGAAAACTAAATTAAAATAGATCCCTACCTTGTAAACTACCCCCAAAATGACATCTAATATAAGGAAAGTTTATGTATGAAAAATAATGGTACCGAAAACAAAGAGCATGGGGCATTTTTTTCTTACTATTTTGGCTCAGGATGACCCTGCAGGGATAAATCCGGAGGTATTAACACACTGACCTCCCCCTCTCCCATCCTCCAATCTCTGGCCAGTGTTGCCCATTAGCTGAAACCAGATGGTGCCAGAGGGCAAAGGAGTCAGAAGGATACAATGCTTCAGTGGCTGGAGAGTGGGTCAGGAGAGGAAACAGTCTTCAACAAATGTGCTCAGAATATAGAATGAGGAAAGGGGAGTCTCTTCAACAAATGGTGTTGGTTAAACTATATATCCACATACAAAAGGATGAAATTAAACCCTTCTCTTACACCCTACACAAAAAACAACTCCAAGCAGATTAAAGACTTAAATGGAAGAACTGAAAATGTAAAACTCCTAGAAGAAAACATAGAGGAAAAGCTTCATAATATTGGTTTTGGCAATGATTTCATGGATACAAAACTCAAAGCACAGGCAACAANTGTAAAACTCCTAGAAGAAAACATAGAGGAAAAGCTTCATAATATTGGTTTTGGCAATGATTTCATGGATACGAAACTCAAAGCACAGGCAACAACAAAAAAATAAACAAGTGCGTGTACAGAAAACGAGCAATCAACAGTGTGAAAAGGCAACCTACAGGAAGGGAAAAAAATGTGTAAACCATATATCTAAAAAGGGGTTAGTCTCCAAAATACATGAGAAACTCCTACAACTCAATGGAGGTTCTTAAAAATAGTTTCTCTAAATCCTATCTCAGATGGATGGAAGTTTCCAAGTGATTCCCCCCCCCCTTTTTTTTTGCATTTACCACTAANACCACTAGCACACTCGATCCAAATATTAAGCCCACATTTAGTAAAGTGTTCAAAAGCTTTTTGGTATTGACTTACCCATCAATTTTCCTTTCCCTTATTTATTCACGTATTTTGTATGTGATATAGACACTGTAAGATACTGTGAAACTTTTTGGAATAAGAATAATATATAAATAAAGATGAAAAATGAATTTCAGTTTGTACGGACAGTTATCTTTGCACCAAGTCAGCACAAACTTTGGAGCCAGGCTACCTGGATTCAAATCCTAGCCCTGCCCTTAGGATCTGTGATACCTTGGACCTGACATGTAAGTTTCCTGGGTGTCCCTCTCCCTGTTCCTACNTGTCCCTAAACAGAAGTAAATAAATAGAAGTGTTTCCCCTAAGGTCACAGTGAAGAGTAAATTAGTTACTGCACACAGGACTGTATCCAGCATATTGTTAGTGCTACACAAATGCAACCGAGTATTAATGTCGAGCTTCCATGTCACACTGCAAAGTACATGGCTTAGGTTTAGAAATGACGTCCAGAGAGTCCCACAGTTTGAGAGGAGCAGAGGGTTAGTGTCGAATAACAAATGCCTGCAATTCAAGGTACTTTAGGCATTCTAGAGCATGGCCTATTGTTTTCCATGTGGGGAATCAAATCCTGAGATCCCAAAGGATTAAATGACTGACCTAGATCACCCTTCTTCTAGGTGGCAGGGCACATCAGTGAGGGCCCCCAGGCGTAGTAGAGGCAGACTTACCATTATAAGAACCAGGAGTCTAGCCTATGGAAAGAACGCTGGATTCCCAGACCTAACCCTGTCACTCACCCTGGGGGGGATGGGCAAGTCCCTGGATATCTCTAGGTCTCCATCTGGGAGAAAAGAAAATTGTCAAATCATCTTCCAATTCCTCTTGTGATTCTAGTCATTACGGTTCTCTTTGGGCTCATGCCTGTAACTAAACTGGAAACATTTGCAATGTGGTAGAAACAGAGCTTCCAAAGTCAGAACAGAAGATTTAACGTTTCCTACATCCAGGCTTTGACCCTCCTCTGTACTCCTGCCCAGTCCTTCCCATGAAGAAATCCCTTTGAAGTCACTTTGACTCTGTTGATTAAGGAATCAGTTCTTCTAATCCACCAGACTTTGATCCCCATGCAACCCAGATAGTTTCAAACAGATGAAACCACTGCTCCACAGTCACCGACCACGCTCCAGAGCGGCCGGCAAAGATGCTGCCCCAGCCAAGCCACTGATGCCTCGTGAAATGAGTGGTGAGCCTCAAGCCGTAGTCGTCACTACTCTATAGCCAAGTCATTAAGTCATTCAGAAACTATTTATGGGTCCTATTTAAGTGGCAAGCATTGTGGTAGGCATTTAGGGAACTCATGATTTAGGGAGAATAGACAGCCATTACTCACAGAGTCACACCAAGGAAAGCATAAGTACAAGTACAGCTAGGATTAGTGCTTGGAAGGAAATACGCCCAGTGCTATGCAAGTAGCGTGCAGCGCAGGACTTCCGGGCACTGCTTTAAAGGTGAAGAAGCATTATCTGTGTCACAGCGAATGGGTTTAGGATGGGAGGACTGAGGATGAAGAGTTGGCACTGCGCTAGGCAGAGGGAACAGCATATGCGAAGGCCACTGGTGTGAGTATACGAGGAACTAGAAGGTGACCAGCACACTGAGGTGTAGAGCACAACAGGACTCTGAGTCAGCTCATCATGGGTTCATTTAAAGATAACTCTAAGAAACAGTGTTCTCAGTTATATTGATGTTCAAGCCTCCCTCTGCCCCTCTTCCTGCACTTTATCCAGTACGTGGAAATAGTTACAGTAGTCTTGGTTCAATCTCTTACTTTGAAATGCATGAAGCAGTTACCAGAAATTTTCACCAGAGGCTATCCATGATGGTTCTTTCCAAATGCTCTTGCATTTAGTGCTACAAAACTACCTTGATGATGCAGTTACCATCATCATTAACCTAGAATAACACCATCATACTCACATGCATTTCCACAAATTGTTTTTTTTTTTCCAGATGGCATATTTTCCAGTAGAAATGACTTTGTGTATTAAGTGCTGTTCATGAGTATCTCAGACCATATTGTGTCTGCTGGGAAGAATTTTCACCAGGGAAACCAACATTGTGTTTATATTTCTCTTTCCAAAAATTAAAGAATTAAAGAGCAAAAGAAGTAATTTTTAAGTGAGTCGTATATACATATATATTCATATACACGTGTATATATATATTCATATATACATGGAAGATACTACATGTTCATTAGCAAACAAAAGAAAATCTTGGAAGGAACAATCACTCCCTAATTACATCAACATGAGAAAGTTGCTCTTGACACGATGGTGTATCGAGATGGCTACTTNGATGACTACTTCCTTTCTTCTCTATTATAAACATGTTTTCTTAGATTATGAATTGAAGTTACAGGGGGAATGCCACTAAATAAAGCCCAAGCTGTGATATCTCTCCTGGAAATAACAATCTGGTTGTGAATATCAACATCTTCTTTTAAAATTGGGAAATCAAAGATAAAGTAATGAAGAGATAATGCTAAAGAACAGCAGTGTATTCTCAGGCTTCTTTGTACAAAAATGCTGATGGCAGATAGACATAATAGTTCTTGAAAATTATAGGGTGTTAAAAACTGAACAATAATTATGATACAATGGCCTCCATTTTTAGTAAAGTCATGAAAATTAGTGTTATACCATTCAAGGTTCATTGGAGTAAATGGTATGTTTGATTAAATGGGAGTGCATGAAATAACACATTTATAATCATAAAAGAGTCTGGGAAACAAAGACCCAATTGTTAAGATCCAACTACGCTCAGAACAATTTCACTGCTTTTTTTTTTTTTCTTATTTGGATAGTCACACTAGACATTAGAGTCCTTGATTCACAATGGATTCTGCATTTCCACTATCGAACTTCTCAGATGAGAAATGAAACATTTTAAGGAAGAATAAAAATGATGGTGTTCACTAGATACATAAAAAGTAAATAATTTAGAGCTCATCTCTGCCATGTTAGAGTAGATACCCTTCATACTAAGAATGAGAGGAGCATCTCAAGTCTTAGTCTAGCTCTGTGGGAAGTGGGAGAAATTGTTTAATCTAAGCCTCAATATTTTCATCTGAAAAAAAATGTTAATGTGGTATTAAAATAGGTAAAAGACACCCAAGACACTGGTAGATCTTTCTTCTCAAACNAGATACCCTTCATACTAAGAATGAGAGGAGCATCTCAAGTCTTAGTCTAGCTCTGTGGGAAGTGGGAGAAATCGTTTAATCTAAGACTCAATATTTTCATCTGAAAAAAAATGTTAATGTGGTATTAAAATAGGTAAAAGACGCCCAAGACACTGGTAGATCTTTCTTCTCAATTCTCTCCCTTCAGAATAAAAACTTTGAAGCAGACTCCAAGGTATAATTTATTTTACCAAGAAGACAGGTGCTGGCCTGATAGGAGTGGTTTAAGAGAGAGCCAGGTTGCAGGACCATCTCTGTGACTTATCTGGAGTGAGCTATGCCCTGCGCCAGGCCCTGGGTCAAGAGCCTCCACCCACCGGAAAGGCTGGCTAAGACATGCACACTCAGGAGTCAGACTGCCTCTCCAGGATGGTGCCATTTAGCAAATATCTCTCAAAACTTAACTTCCTTCAACTGTAAAAGAAGCTGAATAATAGTTCCATCAGCATTTTCATTTTGGGAAATATATAATAAGAAAATGACAGGAAAAATCTTAAATCCTGATACATGGTAAACACTTAATAAGTGTTCATTTCTATTTTTTTTAAAGATTTTATTTATTTATTTGACAGAGAGAGAGACAGGCAGCAAGAGAGGGAACACAAGCAGGGGGAGTTGGAGAGGAAGAAGCAGGCTCCCAGCGGAGGAGCCTGATGTGGGGCTTGATCCCAGAATGCCGGCATCACGTTCTGAGCTGAAGGCAGACGCTTAACTACTGAGCCACCAGGCGCCCCTCATTTCTATTTTTATCTCATTTCAATCTCACATCATTCAAGCTCAAGTTTCAATTCCTGATGTGCATGGAAGGAAAGGAAGACCGAAATTTATTTTCTCCTGGACCCAGGAAATACATTTAGATACCAGAGCAGAAATCAAAAAGAGCTACCAAAATCATCTGGGGAAGTTAAGCATTTTAGTTTCATGAAAAGAAGCCCCTCTGGGGAAGAACCATCCCCAGGGCTCACTGAGAGCACAAGCATTGAAAGCAAGGCTCTGAAAAGTCACTAAAGGCTGGCCCATCCACAGCACAGAGAAACTATGTTCTCAAGACTGAGATGGACGTGAGAATGAGGTAATCTGATCCATTGGAAAATTTGGGGACCCAACTTGGGAGTCCCAAAAGTCAGGAGTTTGGGCTGTTGCAGGGACAGAGTGAACCCAGAATGTCCTTGGAGCATGTAGGTAAATCATAGGCTTTGGGATTAGTGGGTCATGAGGTCAAATCCTAGCTTTGCTTCTTAAGTGATTATGGGATTCAGCCAACTTCCTTAAGCTTTTCCAAAATCATCTCTTCATCCATAATGAGGGGATAATAATTCTGACCACATAGGATTCTGTGAAGATTAAATAAGTTGATGTATTTAAAGTGTCTTGTACCTCATATATGTTCAAAAGTATTAGTTCCTATTATTTCAGTCCTTCAAAGCTTTCTTCCCTCTTTACGTTCCTTAGCCCATGTCTTTGGTGGAGTCCATGGAGTAGCCAATGGACACTGTTGAGCATGAATGAAATAACTTGTTAATCTTGGACCTAACCATCCCTCCAAAAATATATTCAGGAAGAGCCTGCAAACACGTTTCCTGATTCCTTTTCTAAGATATTCTGAACCTAAAAAGGAAAGGCTAGAACGTGTTCAAATCCCATATCCTAAAGCTTAAGTATCTCCTTCAACAGCTACCGATAAAGATTATATTACGGTGTCATTTGAATTTGCCTAAAAACAAAGATAAACTTTTCCAAACCAAAACTATAATGTTGAAAAGAATTGCAAGGTTCATTAGTTTTTCAGAGAAAAGGAGAAAGAAAATGTGTCCCGAGTTCACTGATGGTAGCCCACTGTGGAGAAAAAGGCAATTTATAAAAAGGCAACTTTATTCATATTATAACAAAGTCTCACCTTTAAAAGGGGGAACTGAATAATCGGTCTGGAAAATAATTTTTAGTAATAAATTCTCTTTGGTTGCTGGCCAGTCAAATTCTGGTATATCGTGACAGAGCGACTTTGAAGCTGCTTTTTATTTTTTTTTTANTGAATAATCGGTCTGGAAAATAATTTTTAGTAATAAATTCTCTTTGGTTGCTGGCCAGTCAAATTCTGGTATGGGCTTATCGTGACAGAGCGACTTTGAAGCTGCTTTTTATTTTTTTTTTTTTTATTTTTTTTTTAAAGATTTTATTTATTTATTTGATAGAGACAGCCAGCGAGAGAGGGAGCACAAGCAGGGGGAGCGGGAGAGGAAGAAGCAGGCTCCCAGCGGAGGAGCCTGATGTGGGGCTCGATCCCATAACACCGGGATCACGCCCTGAGCCGAAGGCAGATGCTTAACCGCTGTGCCACCCAGGCGCCCCGAAAGCTGCTTTTTAAATGCTGGGGAATGCTGTTCTTCCACATGAGGCAGAGGGACCCGATTCTGCAGTGTGGTACAGAGCACATGCTTCGGGACAACGCGGGACACAACCGCAGGACCTGGAACTGCAGAGGCGGAAAAGCACCACAATCCCTATGTTACTGGCAAATCCCAAATTCTGGTCTTCAAAGGCTTCTTCTTTTTGTGATGTGGGGATTTGGGTTGGATCATATTGACATGTCTGGAAGACACCAATTCCCAATGAAAAGCACAAAGGGCTCCATGGGAGAATTGTGGACATTGGCTTAGACCAAGGTTGTCCCAGCCTGGAAAACTTGGCCTAAGAGTTGCCTAATGTTGTCACATACAGGAAGAGCCATCCTGCCTGCTTTAAACTTCTTTATTTATTTATTTTTTTTAGTTCTCAAGCTGCCTTTCCCTCACAACCTCACTTCCCTCAGCATACAACTGAAGCCAGTGATTACCAGACAGGACATAATAATGGGAGATGGAAAAGGGCTGAGTTCAGGGAATTTCATCTCCTTGAAATGCGTATGTATTTAAGAACCATGCTAATTTTATTTCACAAGGAAATTACAAAAATTTAAATGAAAATATACTTCAAAGGACTGTCTGCTATGTGCTTGATAACTCAACCACAATCCTGGCTGGCCAAGAGACACCCAACCCAGACAAGGAGGGCTTCCCACAGGGGCAAGAGCAGAAAAAATGCTGAATTTGGAGTTGAACCATCATCAGCACTGAAGCCTCCAAGCCATGAGCTCTGAAACTCGGCTCAGTGTTACCACCTGCCTTATCATTATGGGCTGAATTGTGTCCTCCACCCAAATTCATATGTTGAAGCCTTACTTCCCAGTATCTCAGAATGTGACCTTATTTGGAAATAGAGTCATTGCAGATAAAATTAGTTAAAATGAAATCCTAATCCAGTGTCACTGATGTCCTCATAAAAGGGGGAAATTTGGAGACAGACAGGTAGACACACACACACACACACACACAGAAGTAATGTAAACATAAAGACAGAGAGCAAGGTGATGGTGCAGAAGCCAAGGAATGCCAAAGATGGCCAGGAAACTACCAGAAGGCACAGGGCAGATCTCCACTCATAGCCTAACCCTGCCAACACCTTGATCTTGGTCTCCTAGCTTCCAAAGCTGTGAGGTCACAGTTGTTTAACCCATCCAGCTTGTTACAGCAGCCCTACAAAACTCATATACTCATACACCTGATGCAGTTATAATCAGGTTTCCATTTTATTCATTAAATAAGCATCTCTGAGTGTGTCTGTCACTGAGACAGACTCTGTGGGTGAACAGAGGATCAGGCCACTGTGCCCACCCTCTGGGACTGTGCAGGGGCATGCAGCAGCACCAGTCAGACATGACTATTGAGCACTTGACGTGCTGTAGCCTGTAAAATATATATCAGATATCAGAGACTGTATCGTAAGAACGTGAAATAGCCCACTCATGCATTTTATAGTAGTTATGTGTTGCAATGATAATAGTTAAAGTATATTATTAAAATTATTTTCTCGTCTTTCTTTTAAAGTTTTTAATTTAACTACTAAAAAATTCTAAATTACACATGTGGCCAGCAGTATAGATCTATGGGACAGCATTGCTCCAAAAACTCTCAGGTAAGGGGTGAGGAAGACATAGAAGCAAATAATGGCCTTGTGTCAGGGCTGTAGTGGTTTTTCACAAATCTGTAGGAGCCTGGAAGAAGGAGCTGCATCCACAAAGAAGGGAGGATTTGACACAGGAGCAGGGCATTCCACAGCCCAGAGTCCAGCCCTTTTGTGGAATTACTAAGAACACTGGGGGCTATCCAACAGGTCCTTGTGAGGGACTAAAAAGTGAAGATGAAAACCCCACAGAGCAGCATTAACTGAACACTAGAGAGATGCTGGGTCTGGGCTAAGTACTTCATTTACATGTACTCGTTTACTTTTCATTGCAGCTCTATCGGTCAGACACCTCTCATTCTCACTTTATAGATGAGCAAACTGAGATGTTACATACTTTGTCCAAGATGTCAAGTTCTTTGCCCAGGGCAACACAGAGAAGGGCTCAAACCTGAGCCCGGAATAGCAGGTGAGAGCCAGCTTGAGAGGGAGCTCATTTATCACAGCAACATATAAAAGTAAGGAAGGGGTGGAGGGAGGGTGGGGGGACAGTAACTAGTTTCTCTTGTGGACAATGAAGAGGACATGGAAAGATTGTAAGTAAAACTCTGGCATGATCAAATTTGAGTGTAGGACAATAGGAGCTCTGGGCGTGAAGAACTGTGGGGCTGGAGGTTCTGTGTTCAGATAAGAAGCTATTCTCTTTCCTCGCCCAGAAATAGAAGAGTAATCCAGAGAACTTCCTGTTACTATGGCCTTTGAGGGCTCTCAGGAGACCTTTGCAGACAAAAAGACAAATGTCCCAAGTCCAGAACTGATCTGAGGGCACAGAGCTGGTCTGACTGAAACCAAATTGTGGATGATGTAGGGCTCCTTCCCCCCGTCTTCGGGAGCCACTGTTCTTTGACACTCCCGGCCATGGGAAAGGCTTGGGTCAGTAGTTGATTCGAAATAGCAGAAGAAATAAATAGGACTTCTGCCCCAGAGTTTTGTTCCTTGGAATGAGAGAGGAGCCACGTTTTACCTTCAGCTTCTGAGGCTTTCTGGCATCCCTAGAGTCACTCAGAATGAATCTTTCTTCCATTCTGAGATTGCCTAATGTGTGGGATGCCTCACTCTTTTCCTTCAAGAGTCATGGAGAAGAAACGACTCTAAGGAAACAATGATTTTGATTCTTTAAAATACAAGTTCTCATAGAACAGCACTTGGAATGTGATGACTCAAAGCTCACACCTGTTGCAATTCTGAGCCTAAAAGGCAACTTTAGATAAGATGGCTCTTCTCCAAAATGTGATTTCAAGAGCTATTTCTAGAAGGTCACTGGTGGGCCTCACATGCCCTCTTTTGGTCTATGAAACATGTAATATAGTGAAAAGGGTCCAGTATTTGCTATTTCACATGTCTGAAAAAATACATTGAGAATAAGGATATGGGTATAACTCAGGACTGCTATTTTAAGATGCTATTTATTTGTGAAAGAAGTTTCTACCCTGATAGAAAAATTATCTACCTTCTGGGACAATCATTATGCAAAGGCAAATTCCCCTTGGCTGATGGATTGTGAAAAGGTGCCTCTTCCTTTGGAAGAGCGTGCTGCCCACTTGGTCTATTATGTCCTCTTGGCAGGGCGCAAACTCTATTCTGTGTGCAGAGACCCCCCAGACCTCATAGCCCATCCATGCGGAGCTAACATGACGACCACATTCGTAGTGGAACACTGCAAATCATAAACACATTAACTGATCTGAAAAGTAAAATGTTAAACTTTAAATACAAACCAGGCATCTAAACATAATTGGCTATAACTGACTTATTATATAATCTCGATGAGTTACTGAGCTCTGTAAGGTGATCCCCAATAATTTAGTGTTTTAATAATGTAAAAAAGAAAAAAACGAGTAGCAAAGAGAAAATTATTAAAGCTTGATGATCAGAAAGTAATTTCAATTATTTTAATAGCAATGTTTCTATGAGAAATAGGAAGAGTTTAGTTTTTGGAGGGAGTTATGTTAATAAGATCAAGGAGTTATACTAACTGAAGGTAAAGATGGATATAAATGATGAGTAGAAGAGGAATTTTATTACTTCCAAGGACTCTGAGTCCTAGAATTGCATTAACCATCTGTTGCTTAGTGGAGAAACCGTTTTAATAAATAAAGAATAATGGCTTGAAACCAGCACATCAAAGCCTCAATTTCAGCTGTACCAGCTTCTACTTATGCTGAAATTACACCACGTCTAGTAAATTGTTTTTGTAATATGTGGCAGCAGTTTCTCCCAAGCAGGCAAACACTTCCAATAACAATGTTATTCATCCTATTTATTTTGCTTATTAAAGATAAACATAAAACTTGAGCTTTTCAAGCCCAAAACCACCAACTCCTAATTAGTTTTATCTAAATTAATGGGGTTTTACTGTACTAGTTTCTCAAAGTGCAGTACTAAATTCTAGGAAAAGCTGTTGCAGTTAAAATGGAGAAAGGCAATAAGAATTTGGCAAAATACTAAAATTAATGGTCTAATTCCATCCGAAGTCCCCCAGTTAAAATCTTCTTATACCCATAATAGCATTGCCATGAAGATAATCCAATTATGGACATCGCATTCATCATTAGATTTTGTTTTCTGTGGAAATTTGGAATCAGAAACACTAGTTCATATCTGTGATCAATCTTGGTGTTGGTTCATCCCAAATTTACATTAAAAAGTGGAATGGAGTCATTTCTTGGTTCTTTCTTACAAGTGGGTGTTTCCTTGAATGTTTCTCTTGGGCTTTGCCCCCAAAGAACAAAGAATGCTCCGGAATGGCAACCAGCACCAAATAATGGCAGGTTTGAAATCAAATAGGCCCTACCCAGGATCATATTTTATTTTACAAATCTCATAATATTTTTAAATGGCTCAACCTTGGTCTAATAGGTATGTTTAGATAAAGAGATGGAACATTTTTTATTAAGAAAATAGTTGTTAAATGACTTTATAGACATGAAAGTATTGGTAATTATTGGTGATTTATTATGAAGGGCTTAAAAATGGGTAATACTTCAGTAATTCCATTTTCAGATCACCTCAGTACCTTCTTAGGGTAGCCTCTAAGCTAAGCTATTGAAAACTTAGTAGGAACTTAAAAATGTTTTTAAATGAAAGTCATAGGTTTCCTAAGCACAAACTATTCTGATTATTTTTAAATAACCAATTTTGGGTGCCTAAGCAAAACCCAAAATAATCTTACTAGGACATTCCAAAAGAAACATTCTCCCCAAATCTCTTTGTGAATGTCAGCTTTGGTCAAGTGCGCAAGACTATGTCTTAGGTTCATTTTTTTAAAAAGATCGTAGTTTATTTGTAAATGTCCAATATAAGATGGATTAGATTTTTCTTCCTCTTAGCAATTTGCTCTTACCCACACAGTTGTTTTTCTTTCTAAGCCTGGGGTTTATGCATCATACATAGTTCTCTTCTGATAACTGTTATCAGCTGGTACCTCTTCAAAAGAAGCAGCCAGTCTTAAGTTGAACAATTGTGTCCCATAAAATTACTCTGAAAGCCAAATCTTGGTGTCTAGAAGGAAAGTTTCTTGAAGATCAATCAGAATTTGGCAATTAAGGGAACCTTCAGCTTCACTCCAGTTCAGTTTAGGGTATACCAAGGAGATGAGAAGATATATCACACATTTTTGGAATGCTTAAGAAATAGCTATGATGAATTAAATTGTCATCACATCCCATCTGACTGAAAAATAATAACAAGTAAGAGTAATTTAGGATAATCTGAAGTGATTGACAGTATTGTCAAAGTTTGCATCAATGGATCATGAACTAAAATGTGATCATGGATTCAGAGCACATATGCTCTTCCTGTCAAATCAGAGAAAGTCTGGAGTGGTGTTGCGTAAATAATTAAATATTGAAGTTGAAAAGGAAGGAGGGGAAGAGGGGGAAAAAAAGTATGAAAATGCAAAAGACAGGACAAAGGAAACATGTTTTCTGAAGTACAAATTTGGGGGAAAATCGGTTATATTCATATGCTTTGTATTGTCAGAAAAATAAAAACGCCTTCCCCTAATACCCATCCTCTTTGTTTTCAGCAACAGAAATAAACAGAACAGAGTGTAAGACAAGAATTCTATAATATACGACTAGAGAGGAAATGTGACCAAAGGGATAAAATCCCCATCTTAATGACACTTACACCCCAGAGGCTTAAATAGATACTTATATAATATATATACACATACATATACATACATAATCATACAAATAAAGACAGAATTGAAAATGCAGTGAATGACTGAAGAGAAATTACAGGGTGCTCTAGAATCCTGTAGCAGAAGGACATGACTCAGAGTTTTAACATGTCCCGAGAAAAACAAAATAAACCATGAATCTTGGTTCTGTAGGGGTGGAAAGAGTATTTTGTCCATTGACCACAGCCAATAAAATACTTAAGTAAAATCTCATATTATGTTATTTGTGCTCAAATAAAACTTCCTGGGCCTTTGTTTGTTTTTAAAAATTTTTCTATTGCTATCAAAAATACTTGGAAACGAACAGCAAAGGATGTTTATTTATGGTGGTGTAGAATGCTAATTTAAAATAAGCTAGCAGAGGGGCGCCTGGGTGGCTCAGTCAGTTAAGGGTCAGACTCTCGGTTTCCGCTCAGGTCATGATCTCAGGGCGGAGATCGAGCCCCGCATCAGGCTCCATGCTCAGCAGAGAGTCTGCTTGAGATTCTCTCCCTCTCCCTCCGCCCCACCCCTCTCTCTCTCTCTAAAATAAATAAATAAAATCTTAAAATAAAATAAAATAAGCTAGAGGATTTAAGAAGAATGGAAATAAAAAATCCCAAGGAGGTGGATCTTGCCTGAACAGAGTAACAGCCCTGGACCCGAAGTCAGAGGGTTCGAAGTCTCCATCAAACGCATCCTCGGTGTGCTGCCTGAGCCAACTTGTGCAACCTCTCGGAATCGGAGTTTCTCCATCTCTAAAGTAACTGCCAAACCTTCTGGGGGGAATATGAGTTAATGTACATGAAACCGTCTTGTGACCACCAGTATAGAACATATAGTACAGAAAGGGAGAAAACAAAGCATTAAAAAAGAAAATGCAAGTCTGAATCACCCCTCTGAGGAGAGTTAATACTGCCTGTCCCCAAAGGCTTCATTAGCTATTTGAAAGATGTCGTTGTGTATTTATCTTTACATTGCTTACTAATCATCTCAAGCAAAAACTCATGGCAATATTATCAGAGCCAATTACTTAGCATGTCACACTCAGTACCCCGAAAAAAATACCAGCAAACGCTCTCTGTGATAAATAACCATACATGCGCTTGGGATTTAACTTTTACTGTGAGAGGAAAATGGCGTTGCTTTGAAATAGATGCTGGCTGGGTCCTTTCTTTCTTTCTTTTTCTCCCCCCTCCCTCTTAGAAGCATATTCAAGGACAAGGTAGTGAAATTGAAATTGAGGAAAGGTCAATGAGGGAAAATGCCACTTGAATCGGAGGAGATGGGTGGTAATTCTTAATTGAGTGTCCCTCTTCAGTAGGCTCTCATATTTTCACTTCAGGAGTCTCCATGCTGGTTACGGAGTCCATGAAGGGCACTGCTCAAGACACACAGGCTCCATGGCCACCTGTCTTGTGAGATTAATGGGGTCGTTCTGAGAAATCATGGCCTGCAGGAAACAATTTTAACCAGTGCCATCAGAGGGAATCACTCCGTGTTTACCTTCCAGGATTTCGGCACAGGTTCTCCCAAGATGGAATGCAAGATTTTATAAATAGTGATCACTTGCAAAACGTTCTGGAAGAGTCCCCTCTGAAATAAGTCCACCACACTGAATAACTATTTCAATGGTTGACATGATACCATCTCAGTGAATTAAATATAAATTGAGCACTGGAAAATAAAACAAGATTTATTTAAACACAATCAAGGAATGGGTTATTTATGACCCAGTAGGAATGTTTTTGAGAAAGAATTCCCTCTTTACTCAATTTGATCTATTCTGTCCTTCAGGTTTTCATTACTTCAAAAAGGAAAGACATATAAAGTATGAAAGTCCTCAGCTTTATTAATGCAAACATATTTTTATTAAAGAATGAATGCATTTATGCTAAAGAATAGTTTACATGTGCTGTAGAGCAGCAAGCAATATCTCCAAGAGGCAAGTTCTTCTCAATATGACTCCATGCTCATTCTACATGCTTTAAAACTGGACCCATACACGGGGGCACACGTACACACACACAAACGCATACACGGACACGCAGATACACAGACCAAAACGCTGACACCCTAACTCTGGATTCAATGAGCTCTCATTTAAGGCTTCTGAAAGGTGCCCCAGTGCCCTTAACATTACCAGGATTAAAAACAGACTTCCATCAAGGAGCATCATTACCTGGAAAACTAGCCATCTGCTCCCAGCCTTAAATGTATGTTTTTGAACCAACACTTTCAATTGCATTCAGTGTTGACTCTGTGTTGATGATATCTAAAGATCCATGAAACTGAGACATCTCAGGCTCTCTTAGTGAGAATTTCTCATTAGAAACAGTGAATAAACTGGCAGCTCTGCCCCTAAGATATCACCAATTTTAAGATAACAGGGTCAGACTTCCCTTTAGGACGCAGTTTCTCTAGACAAGCCAGGTGTATATAACACATTCCCTAATAGAGTACAATATTGAGTGATGGGGGCAAGGCTTCCTTGGTGATGCCCGATCAGATCTGAAGCTTGTCGTGAAGGATTCATCACACAGGACCATCAACTAAATAAGTTACCATAAATCAGAATTGATCAAAGGACAACCTACATGGAGTTTGCTCACTTGCTGATAACTCGTTCCCTTTTTCCAAGGTTTCTGTGGTTGTGGTGGTTGTTTGAAACTCCTACTTTGATTGTTTATTTCATCTGCTTGGTTATTTTCTTCCCTTTTTTGTGTCCTGCAGCATATGCTGAGAATCCATCCCTTGGGGGTGTTGGCTGGGTTGCAAGGGGAAAGAGGGTAGATGAGGACGGATGAGGAAAGCAGCTATTAGTAGTAGCAAGTATTCTAAGAAAATAGATGAAGTGAATACAATAAGAGGGTAACTACTTGACGTATTTATGTAAATAAAAGCCTTACCTTTAACTGTGAATTAACTACCAACTATCAGGTTGTTAGTTGTAAAGCTCATATAAAGGCTGTGCTGATTTGCTTACTGAGGAGAGAATCTGAAACATGCCAGGGAGAGGGGCTCTCAGGATGAGCCTGAGGTGTCCTTTAGCTCTGCAGCCTCCACACCTGCACCCCTCCATAACCCCCCCCCCCGACTAGGGATCCTACAGGTGCATCTAACATTCTTGTTGGATTTCATAAGGCAAATTGGAATGGTTCATCAAATAACAGCCGCAGTGTATTTGCCTGAGAGTGGTGATAACTGGCATGGAGGTCTCCTACAGGGAGGCATGGGGAAATGAGGGGGGGAAAAAAAGAAGACAGTCTAGAACTTTCCTCCCCATCCGCACGCCCACCCTCCTCACAGTCACAGCAGCAGCAGATTTCAATGTAATGTAATTACTTTAATAATACATTTCTTTAGATTTAGAATTGCTCTTCTGAATTTAAAAAGCTTGGTCAGCCAATAGTTTGGCAGTCTTTTCTTCCCAAATTTGAATCATTGCTTATTCATCTATCATCTGGAATTCCTTGACCAATGCCGCCATGCTGAAGCACGCTCAGTTCATTCAACCATCATCGGATTCCAATTCCTGGGAAACTTCTTCCGATGAGCTGTTCCTATGGATCCGACCGTCGCTCTTCATGCTGTGGAAAGTCTTCCTGAAGGCCTCCATCATGGCGTGGGCCAGCTTCTTGGCCTCGAGCTTGCTCTCACACTCTACAGCATGGCAGTCCATCTGGTAGGACAGGTCGTCGTTGATCTCCCTGTAAACCCAGGCGAAGATGTTGGGGCTCACGTTGTGGTCAGCAGTGCAGTAGGCGATGCGCGCCACCTGGAAGGTATCCATGTGGACCGTGGCTTCACCTTTATGGTCGAGGTGATGGAGCCACACTTGGAATGGTCGGATTTCCAGAAGGGCATTGGCTGGAAAGACATCTTCTCGGGCTAGCGTGTGTTTCTTCCAGAGCTCGATGACTGGCTTTTCTGTGCAGCCTGAAAGAAACTGCATGCCTGTGGTGGGGACTTTACCCAGATAGGTAACCTGCAAAGGAAAGAGAGGAAGGAAAAAGGAAAGGTCAATATTAGGCTCTTCGTTCTAGTTGTTCACTTAGATGTTCTCAGAAAGTCACACTGTCACTCTGGGCAGGTGGCAAGATATCTTTCCAGCTCCCTAAAACAAAACAAAACACAAAACAAACCTGTTATCAGAATGTCTCCCTTTTCTCCCTTACAAGGTGAGCACTTGACAAAGGTACTGAAATGCCTTAAGTAGCGCTGGATTTTTAAAAAACCTAATTTCTAGAGATCCACTTTTCCTCCCCTCTCCCTACCCCCTTTTAAAATTCAAATTAGAGTAACAATATGATCTTTTTACATAATTTGGTATTTCTTTAAAATCATAAAGCCATTTGAAGTTTACTTTCAACCAAACACATGCAGAATTTAATGACAGGAGGAAGTCAAAAGGATGCTGCATCTGGAAAAAAAAATCTTTATTAAACTTGTCTCCTTACCTCTTTACAATTCTCTCAGTGCTTGATTTCACTTAAGCTTTTGCTTCTAACAAATGCCAAGGACACAAAAACTGCTCCATTTACATTATGGTTTAAAACATGATTGTTTTCCCCACCCCCACCCCTCCAACCAGCAAGATAATTTTTTAAGTTTAGCAATGCTCAGTTGTTTTTCAGCCTAAACAAGTTTTAAACTATGGGCATCTAGTTATAGTGATAATAAATGAAAGATCCACAGATGGGTTAAGACTGGAATGCTGGCTTATCAAATAGCTAGACGGGCAGCATGAAAACAAAGACAAATAATTCCAAGTGATTCAAACAGTGTCTTTTTTTTTTAAGATTTTAATTATTTATTTGAGAGACAGAGTGCGTGCACAGGTGCATGAGTGGGGGGAGGGGCAGAAGAAGAGGGAGAAGCAGACTTTCCACCGAGAGGGAGCCCCAGGCAGGGCTCCATCCCAGGACCCCATCCCCACCATAACCTGAGCCAAAGGCAGAGGCTTAGCCCACTGAGCCACCCAGGCGCCCCTCAAATAGTGTCTTTTAAAACACTTGTTTATTATCATACTAAGAAGGAATTTTCATTCTTTCTTTTTTTTCACCCTTCAAAATGCATGGAACTGCCACTGTTAGACAACTGGCATTATGGAAATGCATAAAACTGAAGAAATCATTTAAGAAATAACATGAAATAATATATAATTAGATTCAAAATTGATGACACAGATGTAAATACTGTCAATTTGAGGAAGACGAGATCAGAAAAAGGTCCATGGGAATTATGAGAAAGGAGATCTGGGTACAATGACGCCAATCAATGTCTGTGTTTAGTGAGGCTATAAAGGCCACATACAAAAAGATGCAGAACACAGAAGTTACGTACTATTGCATTTTTTCACGGTTTGTTTATCTCTTAAACAAGAGTTAATTGGACAGTCCCTTTAAAAAACAACTTCTTTGTAAAGAGGCACAGTGCTGCACATTCAAGGAATACTTATCGGGAACCTATTATGCACAATGGCAAAGTGCCAGGGGGGATGGGGGAGGGAGAAGATGGAGAGGTCCAAAATCAATAGGAAGGAGGTCACTGGTATTTGCTCGCAGCACGGTCTTTGAAGCAGGCAAAGTTGAGATTCATATCCTAGTTCCACAGTTCACAGGGTGGGTGGTTCTGGGCCAACCGCTAACCCTATCCCATAACAGAAGGCAGACCGTGAAAAGGGCAGGCGAGGGATACAAGCAAAGTACCCTGAGGATTCAGAGGAGGGAGAGATGGCGTCCTGCTTACGGAGGGCCTCAGGGGAGAGAGTCACTGGATTTCAAGACATGGGGTCTCAAAATCCAGGTAGGAGAAGCACATGAAGGGAGTGAGAGAAGGAGGGAGCAGAAGGGAAAGGGGTCGCAGTGAGGCAAACCCCTCCCCACAACTTGGGCAAATAGGCCACTTGGGCCTGAGAAGACAGGAGGTGGGGGCAGAGGGCAGCCCTGGAAAAGAGACAGGAGGTGAGCTGCCACTGGATGAAAGCAGGCTGAACTTTGGAAGACGGCCCTGCATGCAGTCTAGAGAGTAGGGACATCCCTGCTCTCGAGGGAACGCCATGGAAGGTCTACAGTCCCAGAAGTGCCTGGATCGGAGCGAGGCTGTGAACCTGGAAGACTTGTCCGATGCCTGGGAGAACAGATGAGAACGGCTGGGCAGTAGCAGCGTGCTCAGGCAGCACAGCCAGGAGGCAAGAGGGCACGGATCGGGAGTGGAGGCGGTGGAGGTGAAAGGAAAGGACAGACGGAGCCCAGTGGGGCCGACATTACTGAGATGGGACTGACAACACGTGGCAGGAGACAGAAGGGGAAAATGACAGACAGGAAAGCAAGTGCCTCAACAAAACAAGCAGAGCCACGGGTTGGACAGCTCCCATCACTCTGGGTTGGAGTAAATGTACGATAAAGAGTTCTTGATTTATATACTTGCCGCAAATGTGCTTTCTGTATAGGGTATTTGATGATACCTTTATTCTTTTTTAACAGCTTTATTACTTTTTTATTGAGGTGAAATTCACATCACATAAAATTAACCACTTTAAAGTGTGTGATTCAGTGGCATTTATGAGTCAAAATGTTGTACAACTATCAGCTCTGTCCAGTTCCAAAATATTTTCACCACCCCCAAGGGTGACGTCATACCCATGAAGCCATCACTCTCTATCGTCCCCTCCCCCCAGGCCCTGGCAACCTCCAACCTGCTTTCTGTCTGTATGGATTTACTATTCTGGATTTTCACATAATATTAGACCCTTTGCGTCTGGCTTCTTTCACTGAGCATAATGTTTTCGAGGCTCATCCAAGTGGTACCATGTAGCAATACCTCATTTCTTTATAGGACATCTTTACTTTTGGAAATTCAAAAGGAAATGGGGAAACTAGTTTCAGTGCTTGAAGTGCATTCTTTCTATCCACTGACACTGGAAGTAACCATGTTTATATTTGATAGAAACAGCCTTCAGAGGGAGGAACTCTACCTTCAGAGGGAGGAACTCTACCTTCAGAGGGAGGAACTCTACCTTCAGAGGGAGGAACTCTACCTCAATTTGCTCTAAGCTCTCACACACACACACACACACACACACACACACACACACACATTTTTTAAAAAAGTTATCCAGCCAATGCCATCTAACATGATATAATTAAGGGATGAGCTTAAAGAACTTCATTAGAAGTTGTAGATAATTCACTCTAATCGAAAGCAATTTCATAGTAGTAAATATGTGTAACTCGGAAAAATGTATTCCTCTCTTATAAATATTTATGATTTGAAAACTGAAGATTTTAAGGGAAATGAAGCTTTATTTTGGAAGTGTGCTTGAGAGAAGGATGGGGCAGAGATGAGTACGCGAAGAGCTTACTAAAATAATAACGGAAGCTACTTATAATATGTAACCTATATAAAACCAATTTTAAAGCTCTGAGGTAGAATGTAGGACATAGATGTAACCTCTTTGGTATTAAATTTATTATGAAAGTAATCTTCATTCAATGGCCCAAGTTCACCAAGGTCACCTGGATAGTGCACTGCCCATCAAGCACGAAGTCCTAAATCGTCATTTATGCATATCACGGCCAAATCAAGTCACACGGATGCTGAATAAGTCGTACCTAATGTTTGCGTCAGACTTTAGACAAAAGACACTGTGTGTCTACCAGCTTCGTTGACAGCCCTGTGGATCCATGGCTCAGGATGGAATATGATTACCGCTAGCCCATTTTCAAAGATACGAACCCTAGGTCAGGTGGCGGCACCAGGACGCGTTCTCCATCCTGCAAGGTGCTGGGCTTTCAGGAACATTTTGATGATTTGTGATGAAAACTGCACGGAAAAAAATCTTAAAAAGATACCTGTTGAATTCCTAAGCCACTTTGCTATTGGATAAGAAACGTTTCCATTTGAGTCTACCTACTAGCCTCTTGTTTATTTTCTCCATATTTTGACTGTAAGAGAGATTCTGGATTTCTGTGAGTGTCCTAGAACAGTGAGTCCTCCCAAAGAATGGACAGTATTCTTTCGTGGGGTGCTTTCATAAATGATGCTCTTTTCCATGCCATTAGGGGCCTAAGCCTTTCTTTAAAATTTTATTCCTTGCTATATAATTGCAGAGAGTAAGACTCAGAAACCTTCTAAAATTCCCAGGTAAAATGGAGCACAAATAACAAAATTTTATACACACACACACACACACACACCACACACATATATACACACACATATATTTTTAATATATTTAATATCCATATATATGTTTTCTAAAACTCAAGAAAATATAATCTACTTAAAATGAAATCAAAGAAAACAAACCGCTTAATCTCAAGAAATCCAGACTTTTGGCATCTTTCCAAAAGTTTCCTATGACAAGAGAAGCATAAACGTGTTCTACCAGGACTAATCCTGAATATTCCACCAGCTTCATCTTGCAAAGTATTACTCAGCCTGCAGAGGAGATTAGGGGCTGCCTCCTCTCCACTGTGATACCGACAGGGGCCTCCAACCACACCAAATGTTCACTGGGCTTCCACAATCTATGTCTGCTCTCGATTGGGACTACAGAGGCGGGAGTGGACAGACAAACCCTTTGTACGAGCACAGAATTAGCAAACGTGGCCCCGACATGTCAGAAAATGGTGGATCGTCTAGATAAGCAGCTCCGATCCTGCTGCTTGATAGGACCAGTGTCTGCTCACCTCAGGCCTTAGCAAGGTTCTTGGCTGAGTCTCCTCTTCAGTTAAATGAGCTAACCCTTTCCAAACCCTTCTAGGCAGTCCCAGTAATGAACGGTTCTCTGGTTCCTATAGGAACTAGTCAACATAAAACATGAGCTAGAGGGTCTAAACTGATGTCACTGGGTGAACACTGGGAAGTCAGTGAAACCTCTGATTTGTTGCGATTGTGGAGTTGAGGATGTCAGAAATCCCAGGACATAACATAAATACAAAGACAATGCTAAGTTGACATTTCTTAAAGAGACATAGAAAAAGAATGATCTGGAGTCTCCCTAGAAATGGAATGTAAAACGATGACATGAGGTACAAGACAGCTTCCCCTCAGAATGACCCCTTTAAAGCAGCCCTGTTATCATCCGTAATGGCCTGTGTTCTGGAATCCTCACTCTGTGCCCTTTCCCCTCATAAGTCAACAATTTACTGCCTGCCTACACATTTGCTAACCCTCCCGTAAGTTCTCCAGAGTCTGCCATTATCCCCTATTGTTGACTCTGAGTCACCGGAAAAAAACAACAACAACAACTCCTCAGGCTTTAATTTAAAAATGTTAATTTCTCCCTTTAATTTTTACATATGGTTTAATAAAAATATACCTATGGCTCTATTTTTCAAAGGAAAACTTAAAGTAAACACTTAAAAAAAAATCAGCTGTCTCCAAATACCAAAGCTTCATATGCTGTGCATTCAGCCATGCCCTCTACCTACATGAGGCCACAGGATCCATGCGTGTCAACAGACGGAAACCCCCAAATACAGCGTGTTATCTCTGTAGCCTTCCATGTCAATGCTGTGGCAGGAATTTACTCTCTCTAGAAAGAGATATCACTTCTTGCCACAATCTTCCTTGTGCAGGAAACTTTCTTTCACACCCCTCTCTGGGCACTTCCTCCCTAGGAGGAAAAACACAGGGCTCATTGTGCAAGGCGGCTTCAGGAGGTCCTGCCACCAGCATAGCTGTAGACTATTTCAGGTCTGGTTAAGGAGACTCTTGTTATCCTGTCCATCTATGAAAGAGGTGAATGTTTTCTAGATGAATAAGTCCCTTCTGAGCCTCATCCTTACGGGCTGAAATCTTCCAGAGCCACAGAGTAGACGAGAAACCTTGAGTGACTAAACTGGTCACTAAATGTCCAAAATGGTAGACAGATTTTTTTTTCTTTTTAAAGTTGTCACCTCCCAGGGCATAGGAACAAAGGGACTTAGAAGATGACAGGAAGAGTCTTCCGGGGGAGTAACAACCAGTTGGAAATATGTGGTAAATACTAACATCTTTTCTAAGGTTGCAGGAATAGGCATTGGGCAAGAAACTTATTAAGAATGAATCATTCAGAGAGAAATAAACAAGCAGAGCAAAAAAAAAAAAAAANTAATTCGGAAAAAAAAAAAAAAAAAAAAAAAAAAAAAAAAAAAAAAAAGAAAGAGTTTTTCCCCATGTGTCATTCAATGGCATACACTGATGCCTCAGACACAGACGGTTGCAATGTGTGTGAATGGGCTTTGCCCAATCCTGACTGAAAAAATTACTGGAGAATATTCACGGCGTGCGAAAATCCATAGAAGCCATGGAGCTGAGGGGCCCGCCCGAGCATCTGCAACATTCCCAGTGCCAGTCGGGAGACACTAGTGTCCTCAGAAGCTCTCCTTCCCACCCAGGACTTTTCCAACAGCGCAGCCAGCTCGCCATTCATGAATCACCATTCTTTCCTCGTCTGTGGCAAAACAAACTCTGGTTGCCTGACATGGAGCCTTCTGGCAAACCAAGCCAGCACCATCCCTTCCTCCTGGTGGCCAGTCAATATTTCATTCTTGCCCGAAAACCCCTTGTTTAGGATCCTGACCCATTTCATTCTAGACCAGACAGTGGGATGGAGAGGCTAATGACAGAGGCCCCGAAATAAAGAGGGGGGATGATATGGATGATCACATAAGAATCCAAGCACCTGGCTTCTTGGGGATCTTGGACCTTCAAGCTGGACAAAGCCAGCTGCACAACGGCAGGAGTCCAGCTTTGGTTCCATTTACTGTGAGGTTTCTGCAGGATGGCACATCCAGATCAAAGCTTCTCCAGAGGCCTTTCTTGGTATATAAAAATCCTTGGTGTTCTTTCATCGTCTGTAGGAGACTTCCTGTCCTCAACTGACATAAAATAACATGATATGAACTTGAGATGGAGAATACTAGACTGGGAATCCTAGAGCCTTTGGGTTACAAGGCAGAAGATAAGGAGAGCCAACTCTGAACCAATAGCAGAGTCAAGCTCTTCTCCTCCGACATTAATTCCTACAGCACTTTGGGGAGAAAGGCGACAGAACATTGAGATCACAATCCCAGCTTGAATTGTCTCCTTCCTTGTGGGCCGCAGAGAAGCAAGCAACCACTAGACACTCTGAAGAGCGGGGATGGATCCACATGCCAAGTACCTCACAATCCTCAATCTAAAGACAGGCATAATGCTAATTATGACCTTGAACTTGTATTACATGTTGTAAGCCATGAAGAAGGTATTAAAGAAGAAATGCTATTCACAGTAAAACCTATGAAGTCATTGAGAAAAAAAAAATAATAAGCTTCGGGCTTGAAAATCAATTTCTTTTGAAAATTAAATTTCTTAATGGCACATTCATTTGATAAGTATTTACTGAGCACCTACAAGGAACTAGGTATATTAGTGAACAGAATCAATACAACTCTTGGAGCTTATGTTCTCTCCCAGTACATAGACGAAGGTTACAGGATGCAGCATGACATGGGCAAGGCGGGCCCACGTGTGAGAAGAACACACACATGCCTCTCTGAGCATTTTCAATGAATCCGGAAAACTTCTCTTAGTTTCAAAAAGGTCTTTCATACAGCACAATGGGGACAAAAAAAAAAAAAAATCCCCATTTAGAGTCCGTTCCTTGTTCAAGCTACGTCCCATGAAGGCTCATATCTTTACGTTCGCTGTGGTTTGGGTTCCTGAGATAGAGGTAGAAGGTCAGGCAGGAGAGGGGCTTTGGAAGAGAATCAAGGGGGAAGGGAAGACAAGTAGGAGCTAGGAAGATACGGAGGTAGAAGGCCAAGGCAGACTTTGCCTCCCAAACAAAATGACCTGGCAACAAGGACACCACTGGTGACTTGATATTTGCCCTCGTAACTGGAAAAAAAAGGGGGTTCCTTGCCTCCCTTGACATCTGTGTCTTCACTCTTAGGATGTTCCAGGCACATCAAACCAATTTGCCTTTATTGAATTATTGGAGTAAAATGATGCGTTGTTTTAGGNAAACAAAATGACCTGGCAACAAGGACACCATTGGTGACTTGATATTTGCCCTCATAACTGGAAAAAAGGGGTTCCTGGCCTCCCTTGACATCTGTGTCTTCACTCTCAGGATGTTCCAGGCACATCAAACCAATTTGCCTTTATTGAATTATTGGAGTAAAATGATGCGTTGTTTTAGGCTGCCCAGCATCTATTCTACTTTTCTTTGATTTCTCCTTTATTTTGGAGATCCAAATAACAAGTGTTCCCAGTGTTTAAACCCAAAGTGTTGATAATTATATTGCAATAAATTCCTGATGATTCAAAGGTATATCATCAACATTCTCAGTTTTCAATGCTAAATGGGGCCATCCATACCTGCCTACCACCACCGCTTTGTTGCAGAGATGATGATTCCGATAACTTGCCCTACATCACACAGCTGGTCCCCGAAAGAGCAAGATGTGGACACAGTGCTTCTACCCCAAGGACCAGATTCTTCCCTCTACCCCAATCTTCCCTGAAGAGCTTTGGACCCTTTCTTTTATTTTTTTTTTTCTTTTTCATTCTTATGTCATCTACCTTCTCTCTGGCCACTTCTTCAAGTGTCCACACTGAGACCCAGTCAGGAACATGGAAAGGTGACAGACACTTTGCCAGGGCTTGTTTAACATTCAAAAAGGAATTTGGAATCAGTTAAACTGTCCTTAACCTGAGATCTGCTTGCATAACTCAGGGATTTAAATGGTGATGCTAGCTAGCATCAATATTTGAAGGACGGAGACAAGAATGCATACTTAACATGCAGATATCCTATTCCTAAAGAATTTTGAAATGGTGCTTTGCAAAGCAAACAATCCCTATTTCAAAGAATAGTTCCAAAGAGCAAATATTAAGCATGTGCTATGTTGGCTCTAACCCTGCCCTTGTGGGTGGTGTACCAACAAGCCAGACAGTACGTGATGTGGAATCGCTCTGGGAGCCACACACATGGTGAGCAGGGCTTTACAGAGCCCTCAACAAGGGCAGGAAAGCCTCAAAAGGCCAGCCTGAGAGGCCAGGGCTCAGCTCTCAGCAGACCTGGGAATCCCTTCTGGTGACCCTCCAGGGTTCTACTCCTTAGCCCTCCAGGTCATCCCTAAGAAGCCCAGACGATTCTGGATCAAAGTGAGGATTTTCTTCTCCAAAGTAAATCTTGGGTGCCACTCTGGGGCCTGTTTTTTGGCAGACCTCTTCAGGAATACACCCAGCTGTTCTTTGGCTAGACAGGGATGAGGAGGGATTGTTGCCATTTTCCTTGAAGCTATGCTTTGAAGTCTTTGCCTTATATCTGTTTGGCCAGGCTCAGTCCGCTGACCCAGAGGCAGAGGATGAGCCTGGTGGCCTAAGGTAAGCCTGTCTCAAACAGCACATTTTTGTTATCCCCAAAGGGGATGGTGATGACCTGGAAAGGCTCACAGACTTACTCTAAATTTTCTTCTTAGCAACAATGCTGGAAGTACAAGTTAGGTTTTCCAAAGTGCACTTCCTCTGGTGCACATTTATGCATATTCCTTTGTTTGGTGATATGTATTTACTTCGGTAACTTTCCTAAGGTCATAAATATTAAGAATACTTTTCTTATTGTTTAGCAAGATCATTCCAAGTATTTGCATGTGTTATGTTGACAGAATCTATAAAAATATTAATAGAAATTTTACTGGGAGATATGTTTTACTTTTATTATGTAAATGTACATCACAGGGGGAAAAAGCAAATTTACTAAGACCCAATAACAAAAAATAATTAAGTACTATTTTTGCACTCCAATAAAGAAACGAACATTGCTTCAGTTGTTAAATACAGCTTCTGTCTCACAATTAGGTGTCTAAGTGATACATTTGTTTCTATGATTCATATTATTATACCTTCGTCCCAATGTAGAGTGATTCGAGACACTTTGCCCCATCTTGGGCTTATCAAGCAGTTTCAATGCACGATTTGTCCTGTCAATTGGCTCTTGGATGTGTGAAGTTGGAAATATTGTCATTGTCCCTGTCAAAGACAGAAGCAATTTATCTGGAAGGTACTGAAGTGTGCCCCTGAAGACAAAGTCACTTAATAAAAGTGACACCACATTGAAACATACATCCCCTCATCGGGCCCCTTCTGGTGAGCTGGCTCAAGGATGGTCAAACCTGTCACTGTTCCACTCGGTGGGGCAAGAGCAATTTATTTCATGACAAGTCTAATATCTCCCCTTCTGTTTTCTATTCAGGAGAGTATCCTGGAGAGAGACAGACATTCAGCAGAACTCTCCAGGCCCCAAAATGTTCACAATGAGAAGATTCCCTAAATGATAAATCAATATGGAGCACAATGCTTGAGAGTTATCCTGACAAATGGATTCAAGGGACAAGCACGGTGGCAGGTGAAAAATGTCACCAATTTTACTCCTCGTAGCACTTTATCAGTTCATTTTGCTTAGTGCACAATTCATTAGAAATGGACCAGAGAAGGCATTAAACATTTGGAAAGAATCATATCGAGACAACATTCGGTTGGAGGTAATAAAATAAACACACCAATCTCTGGGCTGCAAGTCTAGAGCTCTTGATCAAAGGCCAGTGAAGGTTTGCAACAAGAGAGGTACACTGAGCTGAATGAAACATGGAATTACTATGTATTCCAGAGAAATGAACATTTATGTTCAGACAAAAACCTCTCCATGAATGTTCACAGAAGATTTATTGGCAATAGCCAAAAAATGGAATTGGTCCAGATGTCTTTCGACAGGCAAATGGTTAAGTAAACTGTAGCACAGCTCTACCATGGAATGTACTATTGACAATCCAGATGGATTGTCTGCAACAATCCAGAGGGATCTCCAGGGAATTCTCCTGCGTGAAAATGAACAATCCCGAAAAATGACATACTGTAGGATTCCATTTGTATATCACTTTAGAGATGGAGAATAGATTGGTGGTTGCTGGGGTCAGGGGTGGGGTGAGGACTCACTGTTGTGAGGGACATGTTTAGAATCTTCACTGTGGGGCTGGAAACATGCCTACACTCGTGCAAAAGTTGCACAGAACCAAATACACGTGCATATCCTGAGTACAACTCAGAAAAGCTGAATAAGATGGGTGGAGGGTAAGACTGCAGTATTACATGACAGTTTTGCAAAGTGTTACCCCTGGAGTAAAGTGAGTAACGTGTTGGAGAACTCTCTGGATTATTTCTTAACAACAGCATGTGAATCGATTATCCCAATGAAAATATCAATTAAAAAAGTCATCTCATCCCTCTTATTAAGAGTTGTTTTTCTAATTAAGCTTTTATTTATAATTATTTATCAAAATTTGTAATACATTTATGCTGTTCTGATCAATGCATATTAATTGTATGGATAACTCAAACCAGAAGATATTTATATTTAAAGACATAGTCAAAAATTAGTTTTTAAAATTTTCCATTATTTACATATTTTCCTTTCAGAAGATATATGACAGGATGGCAAATAAATGATTGAACAACATTCTGAAATCCATTCTCTCCCTTTACCGGGGAAAGGGAGAGTGACCCAAGAAAAGAAAGAAATGGTCTGGTTTAATCTTGTCAGCTTGTTAATGACAGACCTTGTGCCATATGCTAGCAGGCAAGATTTTATCTGTGGAATGTTTTTTGCAGGGTGTACCTGTTTGCCTAGAATTGTTCGCGGTAAACAAACCTGAAATCTGTAGAGTTACAGCACATGGCTTCCAGGAAAACGTCTCTTAAGCTACGTAACTAAGTATAAAATGGAAATGGAAATATGTATAAGTATAAAATGGAAATGTCTCAAGGTTTAAAGGGCTCTCCTCCACATAAGTACTAAAACCACGTAGAGTATTAGGTATCTTCTGTGTTATCTGGGCTAGACCATCTATGAAGCAGCAAGAAGGGACTGAAAAAGACTCACTGATGATCCCAGACCTCACCTTGTTTGGCTTGTGCTGTTTCCTTGAAATTATTAGTAAAGTTTGGCCCTGGATGACATTTCTGATCTGAACATCCAATTCTCTGTATAATCTCATAGGGTGATCAATAACCTTTCAAGCAGACACTGATATTATTTTAGGATGGCATTTGATGGGGTTGCAAGGGCTGCAGGAGGACTGTAAGAGATCAAGGAGGAAAAGAAATGCTGTAGAATTTATGACGGTTAAAGAAGAACTATTGTAAGTAATGCTGCTGTGGACATGGGGGTATGGATATATTTTCTAGTTAGTATTTTCACTTCCTGGATATATTCGCAGAGGTGGAATTGCTGGATTACATGTGGTTTCTTTTTTTTCTTTTTTCTTTTTTTTAAGACATGGGGCTTGAGGGGTGTCTGGGTGGCACAGCGGTTGAGCGTCTGCCTTCGGCTCAGGGCGTGATCCCGGCGTTATGGGATCGAGCCCCACATCAGGCTCCTCTGCTATGAGCCTGCTTCTTCCTCTCCCACTCCCCCTGCTTGTGTTCCCTCTCTCACTGGCTTTCTCTATCTCTGTCAAATAAATAAATAAAAAATCTTAAAAAAAGAAAAAAAAAGACACGGGGCTTGAACTCACTACCCTGAGATCAAGACCTGAGTTGAGATTAAGAGTTGTACACTTACAGGCACCCCAACCAGGCACCCCATGGTTGTTCTATTCTTAATTTTTTGGGATCCCCCATTCTGTATTCCATACTGTGGCTGTGCCAATTTACAATCCCATAAACAGTGCACAAGGGTTTTCTTTTTTTCACATTCATGCCAGCACTTGTTTTATCTTCTTGGTGATGGACATTTTAATAGGCACAAGGTGATATCTCATTGTGTTTTAATTTACATTTCCCTAATGCCTAGTGATGTTCTTTTCATATACCTGTTGGCCTTTTGTAGATCTTCTTTGGGGAAATGTCTATTCAAGACCTTTGCCCATTTTTAATTGGGTATTTGTTGTTGTTATTGTTGTTTATTTGTCTTTGCTATTGAATTATATGAGTTCTTATATATTCTGGGTATATAGTTATATAGTTATGCAGATGATATATGGTTTGACATTTTTTTTCCCATCATAGATTGCCTTTTGATGGTTCCTTTTGTTATGCAGACGCTTTTTAGTTTGATGAAGTCCCACTTGCTTATTTTTTATTTTGTTGCTTATCTTTCAGGTGTCATATCCAAAATATCATTACCAGGGGCGCCTGGGTGGCACAGCGGTTAAGCGTCTGCCTNGGTTTGACATTTTTTTTCCCATCATAGATTGCCTTTTGATGGTTCCTTTTGTTATGCAGACGCTTTTTAGTTTGATGAAGTCCCACTTGCTTATTTTTTATTTTGTTGCTTATCTTTCAGGTGTCAAAAAAAAAAAAAAAAAAACAACAACCACAAAAAAAAAAAAATATCATTCCCAAGACCCAATAGCTAAGACACGGAAACAACCTAAGTGTCCATTGATTGATGAATGTCTAAAGAAGTTGTGAGATAGACAGATGATATAATTCAGCCATAAAAAATTAAGGAAATCTTACCATTTACAACAACATGGATGTGCCCTGAAGGCATTATGCTAAGGGAAATAAGTCAGACAGAGAAATACAAATACTGTACGATCTCACTTATTTGTGGAATCTAAAAAAACCAAATAAACAACCCTCCCCCCAAAACGAAAATAAACAAACAAAAAAACCCAGCTCACAGACAGAAAGTTCAGACTTGTTACCAGAGGCAGGGGTGGGAGGGAGGGTAATTGGAAGGATGGTGGTCAGAAGGTAGAAACTTGCAGATAAAAGATAAATAGGTGCTAGGCACATAATGTAAAAAGCAATGACTACAGCTCACATTGCTCTGTGATACACAGGAGGGTTGTTAGGAGAGTAAATCCTGTAAGTTCTCATCACAAGGAGAAAATTCTTTTTTTCTTTTCCTTTTTATTGTATCTATGTGAGAAAATGAGTGCCAGCTACACTTATTGCGGTACTCATTTCACAACATATGGAAATCAAGCCATCAGGTCGTATGCCTTACACTTACACAATGAATGTCAACCACTTCTCAATAAAACTGGAAAAAAATAGTGCCTGGCATACAAGGTACTAGCATAAGTTGGAAAAAAAAAAAAGAGTATGCTCATGATATTTTTTTAAAGAGATGCTAGTTTGATAACATAGGTTATACTGACTACATTTAAAGAGTCATGCAGCAATTTTATTTAAAGTTACAGTATTTTAAGGGCACCTGGGTGGCTCAATCTGTTAAGTGTCTGCCTTCAGCTCAGGTCATGATCTCAGGGTCCTGGGATGGAGCCCCACATCAGGGTCCCTGCTCAGCGTCCCTCTCCCTTTGCCCCTCCCTCCCGTTCATGCTCTCTCTCTTGCTGGCTCTCACTCTTTCTCTGAAATAAATGAACAAAATATTTTTAAAACTTAAAAAATAAAATTACAGTATTTTAAATATGATAGAAATATCCTTTGCAACTGTTTAAGTGTACAATGGAAATATTCACTGTGAAACTTAAAAATGTATAGTCAACTAAAATACTGATAATATTTTGTAGAAAACTGAATGAAATCCCTAGAATATGTCTTACCTCACTGACTGTTACTTAAAAGATCTACTCATAATTAGAGAACTGCTAACTAAAACTACACCAAGATGCCTTTCTCACTTACCAGACTGGTAAAAATAAAAGGTATGGCACACATCGTGTTCACAAGGCTATGGAGAAATAGACACTCTCATGTACTGCAGATTGGGGTCAAACTGATAGAACCTTTTTGGAAGGGAGTTGGTAACAGAGAACAAAACTATACAAGATCTTCGAGTACTTGGCTCAGCGCTAATTTAAATGGAAAATAAAAATATCTTTATAAGCATATATAGTTGAGTAAACAATCTTGAAGGTTTAGTTTTTAGATACATGCAGCCAAGGATCTGTTTTTGATCAAAATCACCCCATCATGCTGATCGGATCAACCTATTTCAGTGACAGCTGACGAATACTATTCTAATTGTCCTGGTGCACGTGTGTGTTTGTGTGTGTGTGTGTGTTTGAAATAACACCTTTGACAATCAAAATCTGTAATTACTCAAGAGCTTTACTGTATTTACCTTCTGTTTCCAAATAGAATCCAATGCATGATGTGAAAGTAATTTTTAATGACTAGCCGCCCCATCATGTTTTTATATTGTTAGTTAAAAGTCACCTTGGAACCATTACTTTCTTACTATTTAACTATTCAGCTCTGCTCAAAGAAATAGTGTGACTGATAATATTGCAACTATTCACCTCCACAGTAGAGTTATCACACTGAAAAAAAGCCCTAAAGACTTCTCCTGCTAGATTTCTCTGTAAGAAAAGAGAGTGATATCAAATATTTAGAAATACAGGAGCAAGGGCTTACAGAGGCTTATGTTAGAGCTTTGAAGAGTGTCTGGTTAAAGTCATTGCTAATGAGTGTATTCTTAAGAGAAGAAAAAAGAAAGAAGTTTCTCTTTCAGTGTTGGGAAAATAAGAATAAGGAACGAAGCCGACTCACAGGAATCTTTTGAGATGAATGACCACTTCAACAAGTACAATTATTTTTAGTAAGAGTGCACTTGCACTGGAGCAAAGGTTTCAAATCTTGATGGATTAAGGAAAAGCAAGAAGCTCTTCTGTTATTTTTCAAGAAGTACCTGCTCGGAAGCCAGAAGAGTCCTATTTTCAGCCACAGTAGAGTAATACTAGCAGGGCAAGGTCTGTGATCACTGCCCAGTAGACAGACTCCAAATTGCTTCCCTCTGATTGGCTCAGCAGAGGCAAAGAGCCATGGAGACCATCAGCCCAGGTAAGCAGAAAACTCAACAAGGCAAATGGAGGAGGAGACCTGTGAACGGCATCAGAAGGAAAGTCTATGTGGCCAGTAAGGGAAGAACAAGGAAAACATCTAGTCTATATCCTTTGAAATGGGTCTGACTTTCTAGGCTCCAGAAACTTCATAGACATAAAGCAAAGATAAAGATAGCATGACTTCCAGATCCAAGCCTGGAAAGCAGATCTATTTTTTAGAATAATTTTATTTTCATTGTTTTTGGAAATGTCTCTTTTTAAAAGGCACATAAGTTCCCCATAAAGGCACTGAATTTCCCATATGGGCCTTTGTACTAATTCTTTTGAGCTCTCTCAACATGCTTCTGATGAGTTTCTGTGTGTTTCCATGTTCTCACTGTCTCTCTCCAACACCAGCTTCATCGGGATGCTAAGATGCTTGGTGTGATAAGAGCTACTAGGACCCAAAGGACAGTCATACATGGATCTATGGGAGCACAAAGCCCTGTCACGGAGACAGCTGGTGCAGGTTCAGCTCATTCTTCCTCCTTTACCAGGGACAGAGTGTGACAGTTAATCTTCTGTGTCATCTTGACTGGGCTCTGGAATGTCCAGATACTCGATTAAACATTATCCTGGGTGTGTCTGTAAGGATGTTTCTGGAGGAGACGAACATTTGAATCCTTAGATTGGGTGAAGCGGATTGCCTTCCCCAGTGTGGATGGGCCCCGTACAATCCCTTGAGAGTCTGAACAGAATAAAAGGTGGAATAAGGGAGAATTTTCTCTCTCTGCCTGTCTTCAAGTTGGGACATTGATCTTCTCCTGCCTTTGGACTTGAACTAGGCTGGAGCTAGACCAGTTGCTCTCCGGGGTTTCCGGCTGCCAACTACAATTCTAGGGACTTTTTAGTCTCCATAATCACATAAGCCAATTCTCTTCAATAGAACCCTTTATTATGCATTATATATAGTACATATATAAAAAATAAATCTCTTTATACACACACACACACACACACACGCCCTATTGGTTCTGTTTTTCTGGAGAACCTCACGCAGGTGGAACCTACCACTTCACCACTGCTCCCCCCTCCACACCCCATAAATCCTCTTTCTCACTATCCCTTTTCTTTTTGTTAGAGATAGCTTGAATGTTCCTCAATTACTGTCAGCTCTCAACCTCTATAATTGTGATTCTGTTACAGTGATTCTATACTGAATCAAAGTTATGATGTCTTTGAAGGGAAGTAGACTAAGAAAGTCAGACTTGATTTTTCTTCAACACCAAGTTATACTTGGGAAAATAGTAAAGATGAGTGTTTGTGTTTCTCATTTCCAGGGGGGACAGGCCATCTTAGCCTCACACTGAAAGAGCACTTGCTCGACCTGTGGGGAGTTCAGAGCAGAGAGGACATGCCTTCAGGAGGCCCTGGCTTCTCTCTTCTGTAGCCTCCCTCTACAGATGGCCTCACTATGCCCAAGTCCCAGGAATCTCTTCTTGTGCTTCTTGTGAGTTCCCTCCATTTTGCCTTCTATACGAATACCTGGGAATTCACAGTAACAGCCCATGTTAGAGTGCAGACTCCCAGATTATAAGTATGGGTGCCATATTAACAGCATATGACACACTGTGTGAGCCCCAGAATAAAGAATAAAAAATCAGCTAACTCTCCTTAACTTTCAACTTTTTAATGGCATGATAACATACTCAGCGTTACCATTTTCAAACTCTTAAAATTCAGGCTAATTTCATGTGAGGAGTTTATTTTCTTTTGGATGTTGGTCTATTTGTAATGATGAATGAATGATAATAATGTAATAATAATAACAATAATCATCTCAATTAATTAAATGAATGACTGGTATCCTGAGAAAATAAAGATATCAAGGAAGCCCGAAATATAGCTAAGCTCATATTTAAAGGAGTTCAAAAATTAACTTTCCTCACTGATTGGTTAAAAGGAAGAGGAACAGACTAGTGGTAGTTTTAGTTTGTTTAGGGTTCTCCTGCTTTGTTCAAGGTTTCTCTACCACCAGGCCTCTATTACTTCAGTTGGCAGTGATGTCTTATTTTGTTGGGTCAGTGCTTTTCACAAAACTGTGAATGTGCTCAGAAGGTAATGAGTGGGCACCTGTATTCCCGGATAGGCTATGCAAGAAACAAACAGATGGGGGCAAGAGTTTGGGGTGGAAGTGAGATAATATGAAACCTTCCTTTCCTGGCCCCAGGTATGATGAGGAGTTTCCGGAACCTGGAAGGACAATTTGTTCAACATCAAATGTCTCAAGCCCAAGCCCAGATGCCTTCCCTGCCTGCCCTGCACTCTCCTTCTTGCATGGCTCTTCTTGGCCATCTCCCATAGTTTTCTGTCAGTCACAGACTCTGTGTCTCAGGTCAAGGGTGGCAAATCTTTGCACTGTCACTGAATGTTCCCTGTTCCTTGAGTTTGTGCAATCACAGAATTGGCAGGTGAGGCTCCCTCTGTGACAGTAAGGCCTCCGTTATCTGCCTCAAGTGCCGATGGCCCAAATCAAACTTGACATTGCCTGTCTCTCTCCACAGTCATTCTGCTCTGCCTGGTGGCAATTCAGTCTGGGGGTTAAAGGAGAAAATGGCTGTTGGAGCTTCTCACTGATTCCATCAAAGAACCCACTCACCCTACCAGGAGCCACGCTGCAGCAGGGCAATATATTCCTTCCACCGAGCAAATAGATTCAGTTAAAAAAATAAACACGCTGGGAGGTAGGCCACAATTTTTCACCAGTCAAACCTTAGTCTTAATACACAGACATACACACTCCCCCAACTTCCTGAAATTCCTTCCTTGCAAAGCTTGCGGTGTGTGAATGCTAAGAGAAAAGTTAGCATCTCTAAATTAGAAATGTGATGTGTGTGTGCACGCACGCGTGTGTCCACGTGCAAGTGAGAGAGAAAGAGATATGAAAATGTACTTTGCGGCCTGAGGAAACACGCCCCAGCTCTTCTTGTAGAGGTATACAGTGGGAAAATTAACAGACCTGGTGAAATCTGATGGAAAACAAATCCTCATTTCCCCCCTTAATTTTCTTTCAGGGAAAATATGAAATAAAAACATAATTTAGGGGCGCCTAGGTGGCGCAGCGGTTAAGCGTCTGCCTTCGGCTCAGGGCGTGATCCAGGCGTTATGGGATCGAGCCCCACATCAGTCTCCTCCGTTGTAAGCCTGCTTCTTCCGCTCCCACTCCCCCTGCTTGTGTTCCCTCTCTCGCTGGCTGTCTCTATCTCTGTCAAGTAAATAAAATCTTTAAAAAAAAGCAAAAAAAAAAAAAAAAAACCCATAATTTAGTCCGAGGTCATGAAAAACTACCTCTAACCTAATTAAACTCTCCACTACCCCCAACAATTCTCCAAAAGCAGAAGACAAGTGAGAGTTTTATTCTTCTAACTAGAAACTTAGATTCAAAGAAAGACTCTGAACAGAGTCACCTCCCTAAAATATTTGATCCCTTGTTAGATTTTGGTTTGGACAAAACTTTTAACTTGATGATTCCATCTTGCTTTCAAAATGTATAAGAAATTCACCAATTTAAACCTGCTGACATACAGTTCAAGCTCTACTCACTATTGCCCTTATATGAGCTTAAATCTCCCAATAAAAAAACAAACTCAGATTCTATTGCCCAAATTAATGTGGCAAGATCTCCTATCATTTGGATTGCTGCAGAAGAGCTCCCAATAAAAGAACAGTTAGTTATTTTGGGGTGCCCAGGAAAATTCCCCTGTGACCCTACAAAGCACCATGGGCTCCCAGAACCATGGGAAGTTTGAATGAACCTGGGAAAAGGGCTGCTGTCCCAGCTCTGGACCACTCTTTGCTCAGCGGGAGCAACACAGCTACATTTTGTGCTCAGAGTGGTCCCAGTTTTCTCGAATCAATCCCTCACTCTTCTAGCAAAAGGAATTGAAATCCAGGCCAAAGGTCTGCACTGCAAATAGACATCACACCAGCGTCCTCAGCTTCCTTTCTGGCCAACATGCTCAAAGCAAACTTTTCCACCAAGCTCCAGTTCCAAACCTTCGGAAGCCCTCAGACAACCAGGGGAAGACAGGCAGAGAAGTGATTTTTGTACTAATCAATTCTGAGCCCCAGCTAAGCCAACTATGGATGACTTATTGACCTCACAATAAGATAAAAGCAAAACAAAGCATAATCCTCTTCATTTAAAGCCAATACTGCACTAAGTGATGATCTGATTAGGGAAAAAAAAAAGAATAAAAACAAAATGAGATTTTAAAAAATGACAATATTCAGTTTTATGTCACCAGGAAATTAAATTTTTAAAAAATATTTAATATTTCTGATTATTTTACTTGTGGGTCTCATCCCAAATATAAAAATAATAACAGTGCCTAATATTATGAAGTGATAACTCTCAGGCACTGTTTTATGTACCCAATATATGAACTCACTAATTCTCACGTAGCCTTGGGAGATAAGTACTGTTCTCATTCTCAATTTCTATAGGAAGAACTGAGGCACAGAGAGGTTAAGGCACTTAGCAGAGAGGTTAAGGCACAAGAAGTTTGATTTCAGAGCCCAGTTCTTAAGTACTTCTCATGTCACTTCTTTGAATCAAGATGGTATCTGTATTCAGACACTCCCTCTTTGCTCAAGTACCTTCATACTAAGACTGGGGATGTAATGAAATCAAAATCTCCCCTTGTGATATATACTGTTACTTAAAACTATTTTGCTTTTCAGGGTGATCCCTAAAGTGGCAGATTACTTCTCAATACCTTCTGTATGTGGTAGCAGGAGTTACCATTTTATGACTCAAAGTGTGCCTTCCTGAGTGTGGACAAATAAGTTGAAGCCACATGCTATACCATCTAGCAAATTTTTACCATTCAAAAAACCCTCCTAACTGACCTACTTAATGGAGACTCCCCTAACTGAAGAGCCCCTTTTGGAGTAGCACCATCAACAAAATTCAGCCCTCTTAATTACCACACTTTGTTCTACCCACATCCTCTGGCCAATCCTTGCTGCAGTCTTAACTCTATAAAAAAATTTTAATAAAGGCTGCACACTGCCTGGTGGGAGGGTCTCCTAAAGGGGACAATTCTCTCTGTTGCAAAAGAGAGATCCTTCCTGGGCTGGCCTTTGTTTATTCTTTAACAATACTGCTTCTCCTCCATAGGAAAGAAGGAACAAAGCAAAATTTGCAACTTAAGGTGTTGGCCAGAGTAGCAGGGGTGGTCCAAAGATCTGTCCTAAAAGCTTCACTTAGGTGTGCTAACCAGGGCAGGAAGGGGCTATAATGGGGCAGAAGTCAAAGGGAAAACCAGAAGCAGTGGCTAATGATGTATATTAAAATGAAAATGTATGCTATGCTATTTTTTTAATAAATGTAAGATTGTACATGATGCTTTATTTTTAGAATTTTATACATGAAATATATTAAATATGGACTTTCACAGATTTTATTTTATGAATTCTTCACAATTTTTAAAGTAACAGTATCTGGAGTGTTGTGCAAAATTTATATTGCAGTACAGGGTACTGTCATTTTGCTGGAGGTTTGGCAATCACCACATGACCCAAGAAGTTAGATGCAAACTTGATTGTATATTAGCATTTTTCCAAGAAAAGAGTCATTGCATTAATCAGTAAAGGATTAGCAATGCAAAAGAAGAAAAGACATATTGCCTATACTAAATTCCTAGAAGTAGAACTATGGCAGTGATGAATACGAACATTTTTAAAAATTTTGATGTATATTTTAAAAGTGCCTTTCAGAAACATTTTGCCAACTTTTATCCCAATAGCTATGTATGAGGCTCTTTCTACACACTTTTCAACAATGGTGATCATTACCTTTAGCATCTTTGTCAATTTGACAGATGAAAAAAGTTACCATGTTATTTTTTTATTGCTAGTAAGATTAAATTTTTTCATGTTTGTTGGTGATCTTTATCTCTCCCTTGGTGAATGACCTGTTCAATTTCTTTGCCCCTTTTTGTTTCTACAGAGGGTTGTTTATCTTCTTTCCAGTATTTGTATCTCACTTTGTTTTACATGTCACTCCTTTGGCCAATATGTCCAGAACAATAATAGACAATACCGGTGATAATGGCAATCCTCATCTGTAGCTTGAACATATTTGAAATGCAGGACAATTCCAGAACATCAGAAATTCACCCATGAGCAAATATAAATAGCCAGATACACTTCAACAATGTCTCTATTACCTAGTGATTATCAGTAGCTCAGATAATTGATAACCAAGAGCTCAAAAGACAATACAAGAGGCATGTTCCAATTTCTTTCCCAAGTTTAGCAGCTCAGAAATCTGACAGTACTTTTCTACCACTCAAAAGATCATAAGAAACTTGCTGACTGTATTCATGCTGTTTTAAAATTCAGTCAGAGGGGGGAAATCAGAAAAAAGTCATCTACAAAGAACATAACTCTGAGAACAACTGGCTGCATTACCTAGACACATCGAACAGACTTTTCCCAAAAGCAACTAATTCTCTATCAACTTAGTTTATCACAATCTTGGGGAAAAATTTACACATCAAGATATATACATATACGTATTTATATATATATACATTCGCATCTACATGCATGCATTCATGTGCAATTAACCTTACACAGGCCAAATTCTATAAATATTGATCATGGAAGAGGAAAACTGGAAAATTGCCAAAATAATAAATCATTTGGCTATAGAACTTTCCCAGATGACAGCTCCTGTTTCTTTAGATTATCTTTTTGTGAATCTCAAAAGAAGTGCCTTCCCTGAAGCAAGATGAGAGACCGAGAATGTTCAGTCATACAAAACGCACTGTAGTCATATCAGTGAACTCCCCCATTCGAGTATACAACTCTTAGTTTCACAACCCCCTCACGTATTACAATGCAGAATGAGGGCCATGACTGATGAAAACCTTGGAGATTTCTCTACCTGTCAAGATGTATGGCCTCTCCAGCAGAGTTCTAAAATTGCATCAAGTCTAAGGTGGGAAATCATGGGCCCAGGCAGCAAATCTATTATTCTGAGGTGAGACAGGCTCTCTACATCTAGAGAGTTTTTTTAGGCTATGTGGAATAGACTCATTGGTCCTTAAAATTTCCTTTCTAAAAAGTCCATCTTCCATACATAAATAAACAAATAACAGTCCATCTTTCCAAATATCTACCTAAGTACACCCTCAGTTCACAGCATGTTAACTGCCAAGTAATGGTGGATTTGGAAATGTCCCACGAAACTCTGGCCGCTCTACATCATGCTGTGTGGATTTTGGTGTGCGCATCCAGAATATTTGTATAGGACTCTCACAGAGACATACGTCTCGCCATCAGCCAGCGAGCCATTCAGTGTCCCAGCTCAAACAAGCAGGGCAGCTCTGTACAAACCACTGCAGGCTCTCTCAGGAGTAAGCCGTTAATACCACTCCCAGCTTGGCAGTGGCCTCAGGGTTATTTAAATACTTTGAGCCCCCCCCCCCCGCAATCACATGCTTAATGTCAATCAGTGCACTTTAAATGATAATTTTTTAAAGCATCTCCTACCATTTTCTATGAAGAAAATAACCATTTGCTATTCATAGATTAGAAATCCATCAGGCCTACAATACATACAACCTAAGAGAAAAGCTTGTACAGAAATTTGGCAGGAGGGCCAATCGATAAAGTGGTCTGACTCCAGTGTCCCCAAGTGTCGAATTTCCTCGTAGGGTTCTCTACACACTCCCAAGTATGGCTGCGCATCCTGGGCTCTGCACACACTCTACTTCTGCTTGATGACCATCTCATGTGCGAACCCCCATTCCTTTCCTTCCTCCTACTGCATGGATGAAACAAACTCAAACTGTCTGTCGAGTTTTATAAAAAGTAATGGAACAAAAAAGAAAACAAAAAGAAAATTTTAATCCATTTGAACAGATGACTATGCAAAAAACAACAGCTTCGGGAGCCTAAGCAATCCAAATCCTTATCATTAACTGAATGGTGGATTTTATACCGAACAGTTGGGCTAATCAGCTGCTGCCTGGCCTTGGACAAATTACTGGATCTTGGTTTCCTCATCCACACAGTGAGGATTCATTCGACAAATGTTTGAGTGTCTCCGCTCTGTCAGACTCTGAGAGCACAGCAGTGGGGGAGAAAAGACAATTGAAGCTAACGGTCTATCATGTAATACAAGTAAACAACATCTACAGTATCAATTGTTACAAGGAGGAAATTAAATGGGGGGATGTGAATAAATGTCCAGCACACAGAGGGGCTGGGGTGTTGCCTTCATGATGGTTACAAACTGACATGGCTCAGCTTGCTGCTTCTGCTTGGATTCTTCTCCAGTTCCTGAATCCTTTCTTCCTGCCTCCTAGGCCATTGGAGGATAACACTTTCCTCCTGTAGCATCGGACTTCACCCTTCCCATTTTGTCTACAGACAGACCTAGACCAAATAGCTCTCTTTAAGAGCTCTAGCCCCCTAGTGAGAGGTCAGGCGCACCCTCTATTCTCCAGCTCACCTGAAGGACAGAGAAATGTGAGAGCTCAAAGTCCCACACAGGCCTGGAGTCTTCCCAGCTAGGCTCTCCTCACGTGTCCCATCTGGAGGATGCTGGTTAGTTCCCACCCCCACTTCCATGAGCAAAGAATAATTTCACTAAAACAGTTTAACAGTATTATAATGCCAAACTATTCAGAATTTGGGATAAATGTAATTTATATATGTTAGCAGCTGTGCACCCAAAGGTTACAACGGCCCAGAAGTACAAACAGAACATCATCTCAAGGCTATTGGAAAAGATCACCCAGAAATACATGTACATGTGTGAGGGGGCTCCTGTCAAAGCCTTAGACTTCTTTCTAATGCTCACTGTGAGGAGAAACTGTCCTGCTTAATTTTCTCTTTTAAAGATAGTTCTATTTTCACTGTTATGTTTAGTAATATATTTCCATAATAAGTTTCTACTCTTCTCCAGAGTTTCTACCTGCTGCCAAGGGCCTTCTTACCTAACTGCTGGGATCTGGCTCAGAGACTGCCTTTTTTTCAACAACTGGCGATCGATAAAGCACTTGCTGCTTTGAAGACAGATTTATGTGTCGGGCCATTCTCTCCTCCAGAAGCCTTTACACATGAAATAAATTTCCTTGGTTATCCATTGTCCAATTTGGCCTGTGGGAAATGTTCCTTTCAAACAAGAAGAAAAAAATTGAACTGAAAACTACCTGAAGGCTACCTGGCATCTCATTGAGATGAGGGACAAAGCATGTGACAGTTATTCCAAGCAGTTCCATGTGAATATTGATGGCAGATGAAGAAAAAAAAATCAGCAGAATTTTACTTTATGGTATTTATGAGTTTTCTTTACCAGCAGGAACTGTATTTAATAAAGGGTTCCAACATTAAAACACATCTTTGTCCCAATTTTTATTCTTTAATGTGTGCCAAATGTAATTTTTGTGAAAACTGTATTTCAATAAGTAAATGATCTTAAGTGATATTTTAGTCAGCCACGATTAGGAGCAACAAAAGCTCCTGCCACAAAAATCTAATAGAACATAAGTAAACATAAACATAATATAACCACTTTTGGTAGAAGACACATTTCCATCAATTAAAACATCTGTGAGGCATATAAATGTATATAAGTCTGTAATACACATGGGCCATATTTTGGTTCAAATTGTATTAACTTCTCTTTTTCCTGAATGGACATTTCCATAAAACTAAGATTCTGTCTGAGTTTTTGAATCTATTAGGGGAAATGGTTTAATTGAACACCACCAAAATAGGATTTTCAAAAACTGTAAACTCAGAAACTATAAATATGTTATGCTGATTAGAGAATGAAAAACAAGCATTTGTTCAGTCAAAACAAATATTTTCTGAGCTTCTAAAATATGCCAGACGCTGCTGTAGGCATGTGGAGACAGAAGTGAATAAAACAGACAAAAATCTGTCTTCATGAAGGAAGAGAAAATCGTATCTTCTTATCTGGTGGCACCTGTCCTTTTCAAGTCTCCATCAGCCTGAAAGGCAGGTGTCCCACAGCGAACCTGGACAGTAAAGCCTCTAGTACACCCTCTCATCATACACAGAGTTCAAATTCACTTCATTTTATACCAAGGCTAACTTTTCACCTTCCAAATTTGATGATTGCTTTTGGACATAATACAAAATGGAATTTTGTGGTTTATCGTTACCTTAAACAATTATCCGAAGGGGCTTAACAATGAAATATTGAGTGACTGTCTACATTCTTTCTAAAGTTAAACCAAGCAACCGGTCAAGGCAAACCCATGATCCATGTTTTGGAATATCTTCGGGAAGGTTTTAGGATTAAGATTCAAAAGAAGTCTATTGAATCTTGGAACAATTTCAAGAAAGGAAAAGTTTCTCCATTCCTCCCCATTCATTCAATTCTTGTTTTAATCATATGAATGGATAGTAACCAAGGACGGGATAATTACAGATCAATAACTATAGAATGGGTGGTTTTATATGCTCATAGTGATGTTGGGCACTTTTTCAAAAAAAGAAGAGTTTGTATTCAGGTTGAAATCAATAAACATGAAGGGATCCCCCAACAATACGAAACAGCAGATAACTAAGTGATGGGTAGTTTGGTATAATGCATGTACCCAACAAGACGTCCTAAGAGGCAAGGTTTAACAAGACTGAGATGAACTTGCCTTGAACAAGGGGGTGAATAGGTTAAAAAGGACAGATTGCTCATAAGGCTTGACTGAGGAATTAATCATATGCACATGTGGAAGGAAGATCATCTGACTGAAATAGGGTTCGTGTTTGAAGAGAGGTAGCATGTGATGCTGGGGACATAAGAGATTACGAAAGAACCTGATGACTTATAAGGGTTCCGACTAGACCAGAATCAGTAACAGGAATGATGATTTGGTGGGGTGAATCAGATGATAAAAGCAGTATTTCTTTTAAGTAATCCCTATTCCCAACATGGGGCTTGAATTCATGACCCTGAGATTAAGAGTTGACTCTGAAATCAAGAGCCTACCTGAGATCAAGAGTCATATACTCTCCTGACTGAGCCAGCCAAGTGCTCAATAAAGGCAGTATTTATGGAAGCTTAATCTGGTGGAGGTGGCCAAAGTCAACCACAATGTGACTTGCCAATCACAAAGGAAAATGTACCTCAATGGAAAACTATGCATTCATTGTCTAGACTCTAGGGAGCAGCCCTCTGAATTATCGGATTTTGGCTCTATGGGAGTGCTGTTCAACTTTATAAGTTACAAGTAAGTGATAGCAATGCAAATAATTCTTACATATAGATGTGCAAATCTGTCTTGTCCAGAAGCAGTTTGAGCAACTTCCCATCCCCCCAAGCCTCCCCCACCCCCAAACAGGGGATAACAATTTTACTTCCATATATATAGTCATTTCAATATTCCTGATCATATCAATGAGCCCGTCCTTCAGATTCTCTTTTGAACTGGCTATAACATCTGCCTACTTCCCTCATTGATTGATGAGTAAAATAAAATCCAAATACATGTTTGTTTTATGTCTGCCTAAAAGTCAGAATTTTGCCTTATGCAGAAATTTCCTCTGAGGGATAAAGTCATAATGCAGGCCTGAGTACCTTGGCAGAGAAACAGGTGCTGGTACAAATGGGGAGAAGGGAAGAAACCAGAGTCTTTATAAAGAAAATGCTGGGCAAGACATGGTGACTGAATGAGTCCCCTGGAAAATTCCCGACTCGTTATCATGGTCTTTCATGCTTATCATTCCTGATTGGTGCTCAAATTCACAAAAATTTGCAAATCTCCAATCGACTCTGAGAAAGGTGCCTGACTGGAGGAGAGAGGCAGAGCTTCCTGACATGTGTTCCTTTTGCAACTCTTTCCTGCTCCTCATGCAGAGCTGACCTCCTGAGAGTGATGCCAAATTCCAGTCTCTGCCTGTGACATCTCTTGGCTTCAACCTTGCCTGAGGAGGAAGAGGGTAAGAAAAACAAGAGTAATGTAACATGTTTAAAAGGCTTTCCTTGTGTCCCACTAGCCACAGCTTAAGAGAAGGAATTTAAAAATAAGCAGAGGAGAGTGGTGCCTGGATGGCTCAGTTGGTTGAGTGTCCACCTCTCAGGTCATGATCTCAGGGTCCTGAGCATGGAGCCTGCTTAAGATTCTTTCTCTCTCTCCCCCTCTCCCTCTGCCCCTGTCCCTCCCCTCCCACTCTCTCTCTCTCTCAAAAACAAAAACAAAACAGAGGAGAAAATCTTGTCAGGAAAAAAGATAAAGAGGTAGAGTTGCCTTGGGTACATCCCCATTGGATTAATCTATATGCAGATAATTAGAAATTGACAGTAACAGGGGCACCTGGGTGGCTCAGTCAGTTAAACATTCAACTCTTGGTTTTGGTTCAGGTCAGGGTCATGAGTTCAAGCTCCCTCCTTGGGCTCCATGTTCAGTGGGTAGTCAGCTTCCCATCTCTCCCTCTCTCTTTGCCCCTCCCCCTGCTCGTGCACTCTCTCTTTCTCCCTCTCTTTCTCTAAAATAAATAAATCTTAAAAAAAAAAAAGAAATTGACAATAACTATGGTTTCTCCTAATCACAGAATTGAACTAAAAGAAATCCAAATATTGGTGTCTTTTAAGTTATCTGTATACATAAGGCATTTTTGGTTCAATACAAAAATATATCATGTGAAAAGCTGAAGACAACGTTATGCACATATCTAAACAAACTTACCAATATATCTACCAATTTTGTTCTAAAAACCAGGACAGGGCTTGAGAATATAGCCAAGCTGCTGGATTTGAACCTTTATAGGCACACAGCTTGGTTTCAATAGTGACAAGTCATTTGTAGCACTTTAAGTTGGCAAAGCATTTCCACATAGGGCATTGTACTCAACTCTAATCTGGTGAGTCAAGGCTCCCATTTCACACAGGAGCAACTTGAGGCTGAGAGGCTGGATAGCTTGCCCAAGTGGACAGTAGTTGTTAAGAACTGGATTCAAGGGATGCCTGGTGGCTCAGTCAGTTAAGTGTCTGCCTTCAGCTCAGGGCATGATCCCAAAGTTCTGGGATTGAGTCCTGTATGGGGCTCCTTACTCAGCGGGGAGCCTGCTTCTCCCTCTGCCTGCTTCTGCCTGCCACTCCTCTGGCTTGTGTACGCGATCTCTCTCTCTGACAAATAAATAAAATCTTAAAAAAAAAAAAAAAAAGAAAAGAAAAAGAAAAAGAAGAAGAAGAAGAACTGGATTCAAATCCTGAAGAATTTCAAATTCCAGAGAACTCCTAATTAACCAGACAGGGCAGGTTATTTTTGTACTGTACACAGTCTGGTATTTTGAGTGGTAAGCTCATACTCGTCCTTAATTCTCAAATGAAATCTCCATGGCTGCTGTTAGAAATTCTTTTCAAAGCTCCTGGATCCAAATTAGCTATAGAATGTTATGGGGGTATGCAAGCCAGAGAGAAAGACTCCCTGTGGGAGGCTGACTGATTCATGGCCCCAACCAATGGCCAAACCCTCTGCCACACATGTCCACAATATTGCCACACAACCAGCCACTGAATTTCAGGGTGATTTGTTATGCAGCAATATGGCAGCCTCAGAAATCAGATACACACTCCCTTTTGTTAGACAACTACCCCCCTGTCTTTGACCTCTGAACATATCTCTCTGGGAAGAAGGAGTAATTTGGATGATTACTTGGTCTCTCTTTAGGAAACTGGACTCTGATATGCTAAATGGAGCACATTAATACAGCCTCAGCATGATATAATATAAATAAATCCCTTAAAAAATAAAAAATTAACGACAGCCCAGAATCAAATTAATTCTCTTCACCTGCTTTGGTTTTTTTTTTTTTTCTTTCCCTATACAACCAACAAGCAATCTGATAGTCACAAGATGTTCACACGCTTCTTGTTAAAATCAATTTCCAAAGTAATAAATTGCACTGCCACCATGATTAAAATAAATTCACATCAGTGTCCCTAGAGGTCCATCTTCAAATATACTCTAATATTAGAGACCTATATTTCCTGAATGTTCATGACCTAAAGGGATGAAAAGAGGTAGAATTGCCTGTTCCATATAGCAGAAGAGGAGCTTTTCCTTCCTGTGTAGGAAGAAAATACGAAGTTGTCTATTCAGTCAAAGGATTGCTAGCTTCACTCGACACGATATTTTTCCAAGATTTTTTTTTCACATGGAAAGTAATATACACAACTTTAACATAACAGACAGAAATTACTATTTTTTTTTTAAAGATTTTATTTCTTTATTCGACAGAGATAGCGACAGTCAGCGAGAGAGGGAACACAAGCAGGGGGAGTGGGAGAGGAAGAAGCAGGCTCATAGTGGAAGAGCCTGATGTGGGGCTCGATCCCATAACGCCGGGATCACGCCCTGAGCCGAAGGCAGACGCTTAACCGCTGTGCCACCCAGGCGCCCCAGAAATTACTATTTTTGCTGACCTCAAGATGTGTGGAATGCCACTGTGGCAACACAGAAACAGACAAACAAAAACAAACCAGAAAAACACAGAAGTTAATAAAAACACCCATTTTTCATCTTTGGTTCCGTCTAGTACTCCTTCCTCCTGCAAAACAAGCCACTTTTTTTTTGCCTTATATAAATAAAGGTAAATACTAAAAACAGAATAAAATCTGAGTAAGAAAATGCTCTACACCAAGATAGCCAAGATTATCTATGAAAAAATCAGAATTTTGTAAGTAAAATACTTAAATATTATATTAGAAATATCACCAATGAATGAACCTGGTTAAAAAGATACTACAGATTCTGTTAGTTGGTAGAATTGGTCAGCCTTAAGAACTATGTTTGGGGGGGCGCCTGGGTGGCTCAGTCCTTAAGTGTCTGCCTTCAGCTCAGGGTGTGATCCCAGGGATCAAGCCCTGCATCAGGCTCCCTGCTCTGCTGGAAGCCTGCTTCTTCCTCTCCCACTCCCCCTGCTTGTGGTCCCTCTCTTGCTGGCTGTCTCTCTCTCTGTCAAATAAATAAAATCTTCAAAAAAAAAAAAAAAACTATGCTTGGGACCTTTGTTTCAATTTCCCAGAGAGTGGTTGAGAAGACATTCAGGAATTCACACATAGAGTAATGCTCTTCTCAAAATTATTGCATAGAGAATGGGCACAGCCTTTTCTACCCACGTTCATTATGAGCTGGACAGGATGAAGATACTTAAAATCAGTATTCAGTATGCATCAGAAATGGGACAATGTTATTTTGCTGACCTAAATGTTTACAAAAGAATTAAATGGCAATTAGATATGCAAAGCCTTTCTTCCTCCCAGGCAGGATACAATTAGCAAGGTCAATTATGCCTCCGTGAATGGCTATGTGTCCCCTTGGTAAAGAGTAGCCAGAGTAAATACAAGTCCCGTGGGCTTGTAAGAGCCACTTCTCTGCATGAACACCTGAACACTAGAAAACTATTTCCCAATGTACTCCTCATTACGTCATCGCGGGATGAATGCACAATAGAAGATTGTTAAAGGTCTCCTTAGGAAATCAATAAAAACACATCCAGCATCTTTACCCATCCCCTTTAGAGTGTTCTATTTCTTTAATGGAAAATACCACATTCTGAAAAGGAGAAAAAGAGATGAGTTCACAGCAGAAACTCTCCAATGGTCTTCTTTTGTTTCTTTGTTTTGGTTTCTGGTGGTAGCTGGCTGTGTTTGGAGCAGAGGAGGCACCCCAGGGATTGCCACTGATGATAACTCAGTGAGTGCTAGTGTGGCGAAGAAGGGTTCTCTTCTGGTTAAACGAATGCTCAAATTTATGACCTAGTTATACGGTGAAGACGCACTCTTTTGGTGGTTCTCTCGAGGGCATAGTTTAGAACTAAACTCTGCCAGCTACTCATCTCCAATCAACCTTAGTGTCACGCACTTTCAAAGACTCGATAAGCATGCAAGTCAATAGATGTGCTTTTAATCATGTTCATTAAATTAATTAAATGGAGAGTAAGTTTTTAAAAACAAAACAAAACAAAACAAAAAGAGCTCCTTGAAGGCAGAGACTGAATCTGTTTTTTCCTGCCATCAATTGTACCATGTCCTTAAGACACATTTGTCAACCATGAACTATGCCTACAGAGAAAAAAGCTCCATTACCAGTGCTTCAAAAATCCATGAAAAGTGTTGTGGCTGAAAAAAACAAGAAGTGTGACAATGCTTTGAGGAGATACATGTGAAATTACGTGTAAGGGTAATAGCGCTAATGTTTTTCTTTATATATAAATTTGACATTATTTCAGGAACCTTTGCTCCAAACCAACAAAACAAAGCTAACTTAGAAACAGGGTCATTCCTCTCCTTGAAGCTAAACCATGCATTTTCTATAGGGTAAGATACAAAGAGAGAAATGAGAAAACAGATCTCAAACAAAATAGAATTGATGAAAATGCTGTGTGTGTGTGTGTGTGCGTGTGTGTGTGTGTGTGTGTGTGTGGTGTGTTTGGTTAGGCTGGTTAAAGTTGTATTAGTAGTTTTTAAAGTAAAAGGAAGACATTAAGGCAGAACTGGTAAATTACGTCACACCCAGTGGCTTGATTTCATGTAATAAATACCAAAACATCTTGACCAACATGAAAAAGCAGTATTTCTTAGCTCTTGCACTTGACAATACTTGAAACTATCATTTATTGAATACCTACTATGTGTTAGGCATCAGGTCAGGCATTTGCACATGGGATCACACATGTAAATTTTAGGATCATTATTTAACAGAGGAGGAAATGGGGTCTCAGAAAAATCAGTTGATGTGTCCAGTCCCACAGATTAAGGGACAGTGACAGGGCTTGACCCCAAGCATTTTCCGAATCCCACTGCAGTGTGCTTGTCAACTATGCTAAAGCACTGAAGTACTTAACAATAAATCAAATTAAATGGTCCCAGCTAACGAATTGACTATGTAAGTGCCACGATGCCTTCACTTCACATGGGGATTCTAGCAACTATAATTGGATATACCAACTGCAAGATCTGTTGAATGACATTTTGTCTCACCTTGTAACATCCCCCCAGAGGGAAATTCCCTTCATTCAACAGACATTTACTGAGTGGATACCACACGCCAGGCATTTTCCTAGGCGCTAGGGTGGTAACAGGGAGCAGAGTCCCTGGTTTCACGGAGCCTCCAGTCCAGAGAATGATACAAAGATACAAACATACCCTTACAATCAGGGTGTTAGGTGCTGTGTTGGGGGAAACACTGAGTGTCATGGGGCTCATGCACCAAACCCAAACTCAGGGAAACAGGGAGGCATCCCCCAGAAAGAGATTCAAAGTGGAGACGTGAGGAAATGAAAGGCACGACGGGTCATGCTGAGGCTGGGAAAGAAGTGTGCACTCTATCCTGAGCTCAATGGGGCAGCCATTCACAAGTTTCAAGCAGGCAAACAGTATTCATTAATCTTTTTATTTGAGAAGGATCCCACTGACGGCCATGGCGGTGAAAAGGTTGGGGATTCACAGCAGGCAGGCAAGGGAAGAAGCGACCACAGCAGTTTGAGAAGAAGAGAAAAGAGGTATGAATACCGAGGCAGGGGATGAGAAGGTAGTGAGAAGGAAAATCAAGCTGATTCATGATTGACTGGACGTTGGTGGTCATGGGTGGACACTGGATGAAGTGTCCTCTAGGACACTTACTGAGTTGGGGGGGGGCGGCTAGTGCCACTCACAGAAAAAAGAACAATCTGGGAGAGGAAATGATGACTTAAACTTTGGATAAGCTGACTTTGTGTAACCACCAGGTAGTCTGGAGGACAGGGGGATGCTCTGGGCTGCATATCAATTATGCTTTTTGAGAAACTTTTGAATGGCAGTAAGCATTGAACTTTCTTTCAACTTCCTCAAAACAGGCGCAACTGTCTTGGGATTGATTCTTTAAATCTGTAAATCCTCCAGTTTTTGACAAAGAAAAGTTTTGACATTGGAGAAGGGGAAAAAAGGGCCTGTGTGTTTGGTGTTTTTGAAAAGCCACACTGTAATTGCCTACTACCATGAATGGCTTACAATTATTTAAACTGTGGTTATTCTCTGAAGAGACCTTTTGAAGAGTTACGGGACGACGTGATCATGCTAACATCTTCTACACTAACCTTTTACTTCTTGAAGTAAACACATAATTAAAGAGAAACAAAATGTACTTTACTCAGATGCTGATTCCAAAGACAGCCCATTTAATAACGAAGACTTTATAAAGCCAGCATAATGGAAAATGTGCTGGAGTCGTGGAAAGGTGTGGCAATTCCATGCAGTGAACAACAGATGGTGGCCACGAAAACTGTGAAATATAACGAGCCTGGAGTAGCCTTTTAAGTGAGCCAGACTTCGAAGAGCATAACCAGATGCCAATCACTGGCCCCAAACTGATAGTTTGCTTTCCACCTTAACAGTTTGCACAGATGAACACTACATTCTCAAGGTGCTTGCAAAGAAAGACCTTGGCTGAACAATAAGTACCTGGACTTTCAGAAACTCTGCTTTCAATTTAAACTACTCATCCAAGGGGTGCCTGGGTGGCTCAGTTGGTTAAGTGTCTTCCTTCGGCTCAGATCATGATCCCAGGGTCCTGGGATTGAGCCCCGCATCAGGCTCCCTGCTTACTGGGGAGCCAGCTTCTCCCTCTCCTTCTGTCTGCTGCTCCCCTGCTTGTGCATTCTCTCCTGCTGTCTGTTAAATAAATAAATAAAATCTTGAAAAAAAAATAAATAAAATAATCTACTCATCTGAGTACTGTGAAGGGAATGCTTCTTTTGACTACTAGCAAGATTCCAGGATTCTAGAGTTGACTTCCCCTTTGACAGAAAGTAAGTTCTAGTCTAGTCTTTAGAAAAAGGAAAAAAATCCTTTCTCCAAAACACAGTCGATATAACACATGATAAGCAATGTTTGATGCCTGTTTTTTCCCACTTTTATAATCAATTAGATCTTGCAAAAAGAGTCTGGAGAAAGTAGCAATACTTGGCTTTGTTGTATTTTGGAAGTCTCTGCTGTCAGAAGGAATATTAACGCCCTTTCTGTTACAATTTCTTAAATCCCTCCCTACTTTACACCCCTGTCCAAGTAAAGCACAAATACACACACATGCAATGCACACACACACACACACGTGCAGCAATTTTTAAATCAAAAGAATTAAAACCATACGGAGTCTTTCCCAAGGTCTGCTGAGGTCACAGCTTCCTCTTGAGAAAAGATTTTTTTTCATTGCATGTCTTTTTATAAAGTTACAAATGGGTCGTTTGGGATTTTAAAAAAAAGAAACAGCAAAAGTGAGAAAAATCAGAGAGCACTGTGTAAGGCATTTACCTGGCTGATAAATTCAACAGACTGTCACTACCATGTTGACCACCTCATACTTTTCTTCTAACCCATTTCCGAGGGCTCTGCTCCAGTGGTCACGTGTATTGACCAGTGGCTGATGAAAATAATTTGTATGCTTGAGAGTAAACTATTAATGTAAGCACAGGCTCCAACTAAAATATTTTATAAATACACAGTGTAATTTGTACTTTTTCACATAACCTAAGGATTTACAAACAGCCTTACTAACTCTAACTCCGCTGTGGCTAAAGGGAACCAGGCAGATAGAACTATGTTTTAAGCCACACACACACACAACACACAAAAAAGGGGTGTGGGGGAAGAAAACCAGAACTAGATTATCAAAATGAGCACAACAGGAGCTGGTATACAGTAGAATTCAGGATACTATGCATTCATTCATTTACCGAATGCCGAACCTATGCCACACACTCTCCAGGTGTTGAAAACCCACAATTCAAATAGTCCCTACCTTCCAAGACCTCATGGTCTATCGGGAAGACAGGTCAATTCCAATTCGATTTGCCAAGTGTTACGTGACAGAGGGAAGTGTTAGGTGGGACCAGAGAGGTCAAAGAACCTCACTCAAAGAAGGTAACACCTGGGCTAAAACCTGAAAAGCACACAGGAACTAGACAAGGACTTAGTCCTGTCTTGAAAGCAATTCTTGTTTGTATATATAAAATTAGAGATCTAAACCACTGGCAAAGCAACAGTGGTCTTAGTATCCGGGCCGAAGTGCGAGACACGGTGGCTGCTTCACGAGGCTGAATCCTTTCTACAAAGTGGGATGCCACTTGGGCTGGATTTGAACAAGCTCAGAATGTTCTGCTCCAGATCCTCTGGCCCTTTAGAGACAGACATTTGAAAAAGAGCGAGTTTCTATTTTGGGGCCACATGACATGTGAACTGAAGACTCCTTTTTGAATATTAAACTCTAATCCCTTCTCCATGAAGTCATCCAATGGCTCAAGTTTCATCACGGCAAGCCAGTGGGAAAATCACTGTCCTCATCCTCATGTGCTTTGCCTGGCCCACCCACACACAGCCCATGAACACCCACACCCCACCTGTCTACAAGTTTTCTTCTAACTCCATAGAAACTGATTATAACTGAATTTTTAAATATATACCATAGTTACCTTTAAATAACTCTTTCTTTTTTCTCTTTCTTTAGTTTAAAGTCATTATAGGAATGATGGGCTTATACAAGACCTTCAAGAGCTTTAATCAGATGTGTCAGGTCACAGGTGAGGAAGGGAGCAAAGTCCACTTCAGACTTGGGTGTTCTTCATTTGTGACACTGAGGCCACTGACTTCGGGCCCTTGGGGCAAGCACAATCCTGTCTTCTCCCATTGTCCTGCTTCAGGTCCTCGATGGCCCTCATGTGGAGCCCTCACGGGTCACCCTGCTTCCTTCTAAACCATCCCCCTTCCCAAATCAATTCCATGAAGTCACCAGTGAGAGAGATCTGCCTACAAGATAAAGTCTAATCTCCCTGGCCTGGCAAATAGGACCCTTCCTGACCCATCCATAACCGTCACACATTCCTCTCCAAGCTGTGGCCTCACACTGGAAGTTCTATGATGCTCCTCACCTCTCACCTCCGTCCCCACAATACACTGCACTGTGTCTTGTCCTCTGGGCCTCTGAACATGCAGTTCCATCTGCTGGAATATCCTTTCCTGCTTTCTGCAACAGCTCTCCCTATTCATCTTTTTGAAGTAAAGATCAGTTCCACAACTTTCCCTGAAGTCCCTCAGGGGACTCAGTTCTCTGTGCCCATGTAACTTCCCTGCCTAACTACTCCCACTGCATGAAGCCCATAGACAGTCTCTGTCTAGATGTATTTCTCTTACATTTGACTGGGAGCATTTAGATTTCAAGGTCCGGGCCTCATCAACCGTGAAGCCTCTCACTGTGATGACCACCATTCATGTGTATTTGTAGAGCCAAGCCAAGGGCTGCCCTGGCCTTGAGAAGGGGAGCAGCACCGGGGAGGACTCCCAGGAAAGACGTGAGTGTGACCTAGGAAGGCACAGTGTGTCAGGAAACCGTCTCCATGGTGTCAGGAGCTAGATGGCTGTAGGGCTTGTCTCTAATGCTTGGCGTGTGAGGTTTGTCTCCACCTCCCCCCTTTATTCATCAGCATGGCACGCAGCAAAACCCAACATAGTCCACAGAATTACACTGTCCAGCTGTACTGAATGCCACCACTTGTCTTTGACTCTAGATGACTTCCTCTGGAAGGCAAGCATCCTTTACAAAAACTGGTAATTAAATCAGGGCGTCGAGCTTCCTTTCTACTATGTTATTTTGCCAACTACAGGTATTTAGATCAAATTTATTGTTTTTCTTTCCTTCGTAGAGAAACTGAGTAACAGAACTTTCTGACTTTGTTGAGGTCGAAAGTGTGTCTGGGTCTGAATGCGGGCTAGCCCCCATGACACCTGCGCTGGAGGGGTGAGAGTAGTTGTGTTTCATGGACACAGGGACCTGCTCTAATGGAGGGATTGTTGGCAGAGGGCCAGCTGTGACCATCGGGGCTTCAGAGGCACTGTCCATTTCTTCCTCACAACAACCCTACAGCTGAGAATCAGAGTCCCCATTTTGTAAATGAAGAGAAAGAGAACCCCCTCAACAGGGGTTAAGTAACTTGCCCGCAGAAGGGTCTGCTGCCTTCACTAAAGTAAAGGCTAGGATTTCAACCGAGGATGGACTATCTGGTTCCAAAGTCTAAGCAGCCCACACCAGCGCCTCCCTCTCAGAACACCTAGAAACTCTGCCTGGACCACCCCCCCCCGCCCCGCTTTCCATTCTTTCCCTCTTCAAGGTAGAACATCTTTCTCACACTAACCATCCCCAGCTCCAGCCTTAAAATGTCTTTTAAATTTTAGTCCCTAAATAACCATCATCAAAATGTCTTTCCTTTCTTTAATGAGAAGAGTTTAGGTGAGATGAGGTGGGAAATAGGGTCAGGTAGGGAAACTACATAATGTTCTCCCATATTCCATCTTTTTGAAAACAAAGGATTTTCAGGTAGGTTTATTTAAAAAAAAAATGCAGCTGAATACATTTCAAAGATCTTCCTCTCCAGGGGGAGTAAGCTTAGGGTTTCAAGATCTCAACTCCAGATAGAAAGGCAGAGTGGCGGCAGGCATGGTTGATGTGATGTTGATGGCAGTGAATGAGGCACAGTTCTAGAATTTACTCTCTATGAAACTCTGGGCAGTGGAGAAAAGTAGCCCTTCCTTACTCTAGGGACCAGAGTTGATAAGCATAAAGCAGATGGAACAGCATGGTACCTGGTGGCTATTTCTCCGAGGTACAATCTATGCATTTTAGACATAGTTTTATAGTTATTTAACAACTTAATCAACATTTACTGAGAAATGCCCATGTGTGAAGGTCTGTTAGTGCAGTGAGTGATGCAGAATTCAATAAGATGTTGGCTTTGTATTCTCAGGGCTCACCATCCAGATGGTAAATTGTATATACATATAATTAGGTGTAATTCCAACAGCCTATAATACAAACTACCATGCAAGTGCCAAGCACTAAAATATCATTACTGCTTTATCAGGCAAATGACATATTCCTTTAAGTATGTAATTTTTAAAAAATTCTGTTCCATTATTCCAACTGATTTTTCTGAGAGCATTTCACCCACAGGCACAAATCAATAATTTGACAAGAGAAGTCAAGAGGAAAAAAAAACAGAAGACAGAAAGCACTCATATCTAAATATTTGCATATTATTTCACTTCAAGAAACATTTGTCAGTTGCCTGCTAGGCACAGGACCAGTGTTTGCTTGGGAGGAAGGAGCCCTGGTCTTGGTGCATGATGATTTGCTCAAGACTACAATATGTATACAGCTTCTGATATGTGCTATAACCTTTTTAATATGTGAGGGCTGCAAAGAGGAAATTCAAGGATGATTTCCTCAATAAAAAATGCTTTATAAAGATTGTGTGCTAGGTTTATATGAAAGGGAAGGCAACGGAGCAGAGAGGTACTTGAACCCACACCCCCTGGATTCAAATCCTCCCTTGGCCACTTACTACTTACGTGACATTGAAACTGTAATTTAATCTTTCTGTGCCTCAGTTTTGTCCCTGAAAATAGGATACTATAGATCAAATGGCGGTTGTGGGATTAAAGAAATAATTAATCCTCGTAAAGGCTTAATAAGATACTTAGCAGAGAGTAAGGACTTTTTATCACTGTTATTGTTATCATGTTATCACTGTTACTTCCTTCTGACAATATTTAGAACATGCAAATAATATCTAAAATGCAGATAAGAAGCTCTGATAGTAAATTTTATATCCAGTATTACTCTGGCCACACCACGGGAAGAGGATAGTCCCCCACCCAAAACTCAGTTTGAATATTGAGACTGGTGACACCCCTCCCCCGCCAACATAAACCAAGAAGGTATAAAAAGGTTTGTAGGGAGGACAGGGCAGGCTTCAAAAGGAGGTCCAACAACACCTGGAGAGAGGAGCGAAAGGCAACTGGTTTGAGGTTTGCACAACAGTTAGGGGCTGGGACAGGGTGAGGGTCCTGAGTGTGGGTGCCTGTCGGCACCAAAGGAGGGAGTATCTGGGTTTCCTTATCAGCTTCCCCAGATGCAGGCAGAAGACTCAAATGCTGTCAGCAGTCAAACGTCAAAAATTGGAGTCAGACTCTTCATTACGAGTGTGTACAAACCTTCCCAAACAATTTATACAGGGCTCAGGGAGAGGATTTTGGCAGGCTGGTACATGTTTCATATGTTGCAATGTTCAGAAATCTAAGTTTACATTTAGACATCTATTCCATGAAGGGAAGTAAGTGCATATATTCGTGTTTAATTTCCTTTGGTTTGTTTTTTAAAAAAAAAACAAATAAATATTGCCAAAACTAAAGAAGAGTAGAAAATTATGTTCTTTAAATGCACCTTCACTGTAATTTAAAAAACAAACCTTGGAGCAAGAGGCACTTCTGAGTTGAAGAGTTTCATCCCTGGGCTACCAGATGGACTATCTCTAGAGGGACCCCAGGAGAGAAGTAACAATTCCCACCTGCAACAGTCCGTTCTACCACCTTAGGATCCTCGAAGCTACAGCACATGTTGGTGAGTACATGGCACTGGCCACGAGGAAGGCTTATTCTCATTGAGGTTCTGTGTGGTTGTTGCTGTTGCTTTTGTGCAGTTACTGATGAGTATTTTCTGAGTTCTAGATAAGCACCAGACCCTCTGTTGAGGATTTCACATTCACTCTGTCATTTAATAACAAGCCTATGAGGTAGATACTATTATTATCCCATTTTACAGATGGGGAAAAATGGAGAACAGATGGAGTCTGGCTGGCCATTCCTTCATATCATATATATATATATATATCATATATATATATATATGATATATATATATACACATCCAGTGATGTTTTGTCTTGTTTTTTCAAACATCTTTCTGCCGTACGTGGAACCATAGACATGCCAAGTTCTATTTGATGTGATTAAACCCCCCAGGAGGAAATTATAATTCTGATTTGGAAATAATTTAGCTAGGAAAGAAGAGGCTGCTGAGGAAGAGACGCACAGTAAGAGAAAATTCTTCAGCATCTCCTTGTTTATGACCATAGACAACTTTTTGAAACCATTGCCATCTATGGGCTCAAAGATGTTTATGGTGAAAAAATTGTGGCCCCATGATAAGAAGTCCCTGTTTCATTTCTAAACACCGTTTTTCAATGGATGAAAGCATTTTCCACATGGGCCTGTAAAAAGTAATTTAATTTCTGCAACAGCCATAATATTGAAATTTTTCATTTGATATTCTCAATCTTGGATCATTCTTTGCCAGTTTTGAACACCCATGGGATCCTATACAAATCGACACAAATAATGATTATGTTCTCTTGTCAGCTGAATTTGCATTTTCTAAGGCATAATATGACTGAGTGCATCCATCTAGCCCTAGGCATGTTGAAAAATCAAATACAGCAACTCACCATTTCATTATGAACCAGGCATTTTTCTACACTTCTTTAAAAGTTCACAAACGGTAACAGGCTAAGAGATGATAATACATAATTGGAAATAGAGTCTCTAAAAAATCTTACAAGTTTAACTACTATAATTTTAATGTCCACATGTCTACTAACTTTATATGAAACTATAAATGTTTGCTCAACTCTAGAGATAGACTTCCAAGTTCACGGGCCTTTTAGCTGTGGCCTTTTTTTAAAGTTGCCACATTATACACTTTTATGGACTTCACAGTTTTGTTTCTGCTATCTCCAAGCCAATGGACCCTAAACCCGATGTTGGTTCTGCATCTACCGTGAACATGGAGACAGGACTTTAGTCAGGTGGGAAGGATCCTAACTGGGTGCAAAAAACATCTTTGGGGAAAATAAGGAGCTACTAAAAGGCATCAGAGTGCTTGCAAAATTGGAATCCAAGCTTCAAATACCTCCCTATCACCCCAGTGCTATAATATAGACAGCACTGCTCAGCAAGGGGCTTACACTGAATTGCAGGGCCTAAAACGGGGTTATCTTCACAAATTGGGTAACTGCTGCCACCTTTAAGCTGGCATTAGACCAAATAACCATAGGCAGCTTAAAAGACAATTTATTGCAAAAACAAAGCTTTATCCGAAAATGGGAGGATGAGGCTGTGGTTTCACGGCTTGCCTGCTTTATATTGCTGGAGGTTGGAGTAAACACGTCTTCTGACAAGATCAATACTCTCCTGTCTTTAATGGAGCCAGTGCCATCCCCTTACAGTAGGCCGAGAACTTGTCCTGTCCCACCCTATAAATATCCAGTAGGAAGTCTAGACATCACAGAGTGCAAAAGAACTGAAATCACCTTTTAAAGAAATCAACAAACACTACTGCAGATCCAAACAAACCTCTACTGGATTTCAGCAAAACTGAAGTTAACGTAACTTGGCCCAAGTTGGTGAATACATTTTTATCATTGAAGGTAATTTTGGAGGAAGCCAGAACGTTTGGGTTCTTAAACACTTTGGCTATTAGAAATAAAGCTGAAAGAAAATAAGTTTATATCAAACCTTAATTTCCTATTTTAGGGGCTGGAAAAGTGATCCAGGGAAATCAGTGCATGTAAGTCCATATACATAGTATCATTTGCACACAATTAAGAAAGTACACATTCTCTTTCATGGGGCTCTGTGATCTCCCTGCAGCATCCAAATTAAATGTGCTGTTGTTGGGGCGCCTGGGTGGCACAGAGGTTAAGTGTCTGCCTTTGGCTCAGGGCGTGATTCTGGCGTTATGGGATTGAGCCCCACATCAGGCTCCTCTGCTATGAGCCTGCTTCTTCCTCTCCCACTCCCCCTGCTTGTGTTCCCTCTCTCGCTGGCTGCCTCTACCTCTGTCGAATAAATAAATAAAATCTTTTAAAAAAATAAATAAATGTGCTGTTGTTAAGATGTCTCCAAAATAGAAATCATTAAAGCATAAATCAATTGTTACAGACAGATAAACTAAGATTTACGTTTAGGTCTTACGGGGCTTTTAAATGGTAAATCTGATAGTAAAACCTGTTTATGGAAATGGTACAAGAAGCTTCATAAATGCTGCCGCCTGTTCAGTTAATGATGTTGAAGATATTTGATTTCTATCAATAGCTACTCAGTCTTCCAGGTTTTCTGGGACATGGACCCATCCCTGTAAGTCCAGAGCAAAGTGCAGCTCAAAAGATAATTTGGAAGAAAAATAGTAACAAAAAAAGGGTGGGAGAGTAGCAATAGAGTGAATTTAAATTGGATACAAGTGGAAAATGTGGAAAGAGGAAGGAAGGAAGAGAGAGAGAATGAGAAGCAAGCAACCCAACGTGAATAGGCATGGGGGCTTTGTACGATATCTTTTAAATGCAGTATTGTTTAGTAGTAAAACTGGTGCACATTTGTACAAAGAGCTAGTGAATTTAGGAGATAATAACTTCCTGCATTAAATACAATTTCATGGGGCGCCTGGGTGGCTCAGTCGGTTAAGTGTCCCACTCTCAATTTCAGCTCAGGTCATGACCTCAGGTCCTGAGCTGGATCCCTGCACTGGGCTCTGCACTCAGCAGGGAGTCTGCTTAAGATTCTCTTATCCCTCTCCCTCTGCCCCTCCCCCTGCTCCATCTCTCTCTCAAAAAATTAACTTAAAAAATATTTAAATAAAAACTTTAAAAAATAAAAATAAATACAATCTCATGATTCTTCATAATTCTTCAATGAAGAATGCCTCGACAGATCCCAAGGACCAGAAGGCATTTACCTATTTTTAATTAATTAGGGTAGAAGTGAGTTGAATAGCCCAGTCTAAAACATGTCAAGGATATCAAATAGCTTTTAGAAATTCAATTGTGATGATAAAGTATGTAAATGAATTATGAAACGAAAAACAATGCACAACTCTGTTTTCTATAAACAACCAAAAGTCTGTAAATAGATGGCAACATAGACACAGAGATTTCAAGGTGATTTGAGCTTGCTGTTGAGGAAATCTAAGAAAAAAACAGGCACAAAACTTTGTTCAACGACTATGTGTTATTTTTTAATTTTTTTCTGTCCGTGTACTAAAAGTGCAGAGCTTGTAATTACATAGTACACTGGGAGATTTTATCTTTAGTATTCTAGCAAAACAGACTACACAACAAGTAGTATCTTTCCTGTTTTTCACAAAGGCCTGACCTGTCTATCATGCCTACCATGTGTCCATGAACATTGATGGATTGGCTTTAAGGGAAAAGATACTCGTAATTTTAAAATGAACTTCAAAGTATAACCACAATGAAACCCTAAAAAGTGACTTGAATCACATCTGTAATCAAGATAGCCACGTGTAATTGAGAAATGTACTACATAACTCTAGGAAAATACATTCATGGATTCCTTAAGGTGGTATTCCTGAATGCCTGCTCGACAGTCTACTGTGCTGAGTGCTACCAGTTACCCAAAGAGCCTTAGACCTTGCCCTTGAAGGTCTAGGGTTAGAGTAGGAGATAAGGATGTAACATGGAGAGAGTGGTACATACTTTAGGACCAGTACAGACACCATGCTAGGAATAGCAGAGGCAAAATAGATAGGAACCAATCAAACAGTCCTCATTTCTGTGACATAATATGAAATGTGCTAATATGAAGTAAAGTTTTTCCAGGGAGATAAAACTGGAAAAATCCATCTTATTGGTTAATTACCAAGTTAAATGCACATTAATATCATATCATAATGATTTTTTATTCTTGTTTCCCTTTTTTTTTTTTTTTTTACAAAGAGAAAAATAACACTTGGCTGAAAATAATGAGGAAAATTTGGGGAAATGTTGAGGTGAGTAAGAGTAGTTTAAATAAAAATGCTTTTATAGCATCAAATAAACAAAACAAGTCATGTTAAGTTTCCAAGGCAGAACTGTTTACAATATCAAGTGCTTGTGGGAGCAGAAGTTTAAAATATAAAGGGACAAAATAAATTGAAAATTACAAAAAGGAGTTTATGTAAAGGACCTACTTCTGGTTTTTTTGTTGTTGCTGTTGTTTTTCCCCAAGTTATTGTAAACCACAAGTCAAAGCACATTTATAAGTCAAAGCCCAGGATGAGCATGAGCCTAAGTGAGGGGCCACGGAGGATTGGCTCTGGAATTCTACTTTAGCTCCAGAAAAGTCTCTTTGGGACATTTCTTGTATGTCATGACTGCTATAAGGTTTATTTTACTCATACTAGTTATTCATTATCTCTATTTTCCCTATTTCACAAGATTTTCCAAGGATGGGAGCATGTGTTTTACTATATGTATTTTTACTATATGTGTGTGTGTATATATATATATATATATGTATATATATATTTACTATATTTTTATTATATATGTTTACTATATTTTTATTATATATATATATTTTTCTATATAGTAAAATATATAGTGAAGCCCTTTCCTCCTGCTTCTATAGTATCAGTCATTTTGTCCACTCTGGTTCCATCTTAGTTTTTATAATTGGTTCCTTAACTTCCTCCGTGCAAGTGCCCATGATACTCAAGGCATGTGACAGAAAATGGGGTACTACAGGGTTCCTGTCCTTCCCTTAAGTTCAAGAGATTTTCAGCATCTCAGTTTGTTCCACTGAAGCGATCAACAGTGGCATGGAAAGAAATAAGATAAGACAAACTTTCTTCTCTGTATTCTTTTAGGAATTAGGAAATCTGGAAATTGAAAGAACAGAGCCCTAGACCAAGTGATTGAAATGTATCAAATACTGATTGTCCCCCCCATGGACTGTGGAGGAAGAAAAGGGGATTTTTTTTTTTAATGTTTCTTTATTATATTATTTTAGTCACCATACAGTACATCCCTNTTATATTATGTTAGTCACCATACAGTACATCCCTGGTTTTTGATGTAAAGTTCAATGATTCATTAGTTGCGTATAACACCCAGTGCACAATGCAATACGAGCCCTCCTTACTGCCCATCACCAGTCTATCCCATTCCCCCACCCCCCTCCCCTCTGAAGGCTTCAGTTTGTTTCTCAGAGTCCATAGTCTCTCATG